>NC_134577.1:127166228-127403728 GCF_050947875.1 Dermacentor variabilis | reverse complement strand
GTCGGTGTTCTGATGGTCTATGTTTTAGGTAGTCAGAGTTGTCAGTTGATAGTTCTTTATCTACTGTCATCGAAAGCTTCATAGTTAGCCTTTGCGAAATATGAAATAGATGATCATGTCTTGTTGTGAAGCAACGCACTGACAAGGACAAGGCGAAGACGCACAAGAATACACGACACTCGCTGCAAGGTATGATGATTAATCACCAACTAGCCCAGCTTTCCGCATTAATGAAATAGATGATTTACTTGTAGCGTGAAACAATGAAGCAGTAGAAATGTCAGCTTTTCATATGAAAGCATATGCAATGATTCATGCATGTGTGCTTTTTCAATCCAGCGAGTCCGCCAAGGCAGCCCTCTCAGTATAACTTATTCTTATTTGAGAATAACAGTTTTGTTGAAATGTTGTTTCCCATACTCACTTGAACGACTGAGATGCCCTTTTACGTACGCCTTAACCAGAGACAGCGAGTTGGTCAGCACACTTGGTCAGGCAATGGCCTGGCTAACTAACGTACCACTTCGCCAGAAATTAACGGTGGTTTTAAATTACACCTTATTGTACAAGATTTTGTGTAGAACAAGTAGAGCGCCACACAATTAATTAAATGACCGACAGTCACTCAACAAGAGAATCTCTTTCCTGGAGTCAACGTTTGGACAAAGGGACTTGCCTTTATTAGGGCGACAACTGATTTCCACATAGCTCATTGCTGGCAAGTGTCGAGGAGGATAAGCAGGTGCGTAAGAGTAAAATGAAGGCTATGGAAAGGGGAAGTGGAAAGCTTTGAAGGCAAGGATTAGTTTGGGATAGTAAAAGGGGTGGGCTAAGTGTTCTGCCAAGTGGGGTGACGAAAACAACCCACAAAACTTCAAGTGAAACATTACATACAAGTAGGTGTCAATATACTGTGGCAGCCCTTTAGGGAAACCTTCTATAATTAAGGTAAGGCTTGCACTGTCAACTCCGTGGACAGCTGAAAGTATCTCATAATCATTTCACATTATGTCCTGGCCATGACCAAATATTATCTGGAGCTCCTACCGTTCCACTCGCGCTTTGTATTTACTGTATTTGCTATGATATAGCGTTACCTGAAAACACATCTTTCTTGATGGAAAGCAAATAAACTTGCAAAGCCTTTGCTCACTTTAACATACCCGGGCTTCTTAGGCACTATGTCAATTTTATGACCTTTTTGTCAGTGGGTAACTGTTCTAAGACCTGTGGTGTACAAAATTTATTTATCTTCCAGTGGTGCTTACTTGTGCAGCATCTGCCAATATTACACATCATTTATTATTTAGGACAACAGCAATTATAGTGGACTAAGGATGACTGTATTGACTGAAGGAACTACCCACACGAAAATATTTCACTTTTAGGACTCTTAAGAGTTCAGCCTTTGAATTGTTGAGATATTAAAATTTGGTCAAATTCACTGGGTTTCAGTTATTATTGGATTGTGTCTGCATTGCAAAGGAAAGAATGAAACTGCTGCAGTGTCGTTCATAGAACACCTGGCTTATAAAGTCATGAACTCAAACCCTAGCAGGAACGCGGATTTGTTTTTTCTACAATGCTTTTTTGTAGGATCATTTCTAATCACTAACTAAGCCACGCTAGCACCTATGAGTGGTATATATGATGGCTAAATTAATATGTGGTACGTTATATTTCAAGCTTGTTTTTTAACTAGTATATGCACTTGAACTGACTTGACTTTTGCTTGTGCAGCTTCGCTAAGGTTCACTTCTTTATATATTTCATATGCGTTTAATGGCTTCACAGCAACTCTATTTTTAATAATCAGTATGTTGTGGCAATCTAAATGTACCAAGAACCACCATCTTGCACTCATTACTCTCCTTTCAAGTTGAAAAAGAAACACGAAAGAAAGAATCATGCTCACTAATGAAAATTTTTTGCCTTTAGTGTACATATATGACTAAGCCTGTCTTCCATACATACTAATACAACTAGGAATACATTACAGCATGGAGCCCCTCTGGTTGCTTGAATGTTCTGAGAACCGTGCAGCTGTAATTGATATCAAGTGACCTTCCCTCTGCTTATGTTCCAAGTAGTACTCAATAAACGGGATTGTGGAAATAGGCCTGATGCTGATGCTGTTAAGCTAATTTGTCAAAAGACATTGCTACCTGATTTGTGTGAAGCCTGTCTGCAGCTCCTTTTTATAAATTTAGGTGTATAAAAAGGGGCAATATTTTAAACCTGATGATAAAGGAGTCATTGTAGAAAGAATCTGGTTCATATTTTCTTGTTCAGAAGAGGAGCCAGAAATATCACCGATGTCACCTGCCATTGTAAATGATGTGTGGGCATGTCCTACATACATTATTCTTAATCTGCTACTGAACCCCCCCTTCCCCACCCACCCCTATCTTTCAATCATTGTCCAAACAGATAAAGCACATAGGTGGCTGTTTTAAGACTTGTTCTTCATTATTGCCTTTTACTGAGAACCATGACCCAAGCTCTGAACAGTATTTCTTAGTCTAAGCAATGCAACTTTGTGTCATGAAGCTTAAATAATAAAAAGAACTGGTCCGCCAAAGGCCTTTTCATAGTAGCCTAATAATTTACCCACTGTTTCTTTGCAAAAGCTACCCAAAATTTTTCACCGCATGCCTTGCATTCTTATACTTTTGTCCTTGCTGTTTAGTTTTGGAATTGCTGACATACATCATTTCAGGTGTGCTTTCTAGCAAGATTGGTAGACTTAGCTTTCCGTAACTTGTACAAACAATACTTGCGAGGTGTACCAGCATGTGTTCCCCTACTTGACTCTGAAATAAAATACTTGGACACATTGTATGGGATGTTTAACTCTTTCCGTGCCTTCGACGAGCTAGGTTCGCCCGTGGCTTTTTGCTAAAAACGGCCAAAGACAAGCTCAGCTCATAAGCAGTACTTCGCATTCTCTAGCAATGCCACGTACAAGCCAAGATGTGTCTCAGTGCTTAATAAGGCTTTTGATTGAAGGCAATGGATAATCTATGGGACAGCGCAAGAAGAAGCAAATTTACTCTTTCTGAGCAGTAAAACACGTTGCCAACTGAGGTTTTAAAAATACATTCGCCACTTCTGGTCAGAATGAAACGAATTGTGGGGTTGTATATGCCAAAACCATGATACGATTATGAGGCACACCGTAGTGGGGGATTCCGCTTCAATTCTGACCACCTGGGTTTCCTTAATGTGCGCCAAATGCGCAATACATGAGTGTCTTTGCATTTAGCCCCCATCGGGGTAACAGTGCAACATGGAAGGGGATAAAAAAGCACTTGGTAATACATAGTGCACGCGTGTGCTTAACTAAGCTGCTTAGTGCACGTTTATAATTGAATTTAACAGTGCTGAAGATAGGTGGAGAGAAGACGACATACAGCGTTAGAGGGGTGAAGCCTCAAAACGCCGTAAATAATTTAATATAGCAGCTTCTTTACAGCCACTTTTGCTTTCCTGGAGGACACTATGTCTTTATGTCATGACACAGTATATGGTCATGTGGGAGCAGGACATCGCGATGTTACGACGCTCGCTCTAGGTCATTGTCGTCCGGTATGCTGCTATATTGGCCTTCACGAGTAGCAGCCCACAAGTTGACCGAGCTAGCCGGAGGCCCCGAGAATGTGAAAACGTCGCAATGTCCTTCTCCCTCGTGACCACATACTATGTTGTGATATTACTACATAGTATCTTCCTAGAAAACAAGACCGAAACCGGCTCTAGGAAAGCTATTATACTAAATCACGCCACTCCAAGGCTTGTTACTATTATTTTAGGGCTCTAAAGCCATAATTTAACGACAAAAAGAAAGGAATAATTGAAGATATCAAGTACCTTTTCAATTGGCACTTTGCAGAACCTGTTCAGCTTAAAGTGTATTGGGTGCTGTGAATAAGCATTTATGGTCTGAGGATGTGTTGTAAATGCCATAGGAAAGTCGAAGGGAGATAGCCCCCGGGCATAGTTTTGTTGGTAAAGTACTTTATTTGAAAAACCTCAAGGAGCTAAGTAACATTTTCATGGTGCTAATATTGGCATGCATAGCTGAAACTGGCGCAATAATTGTTGAAGCTTGAAGCAGCATCGACTCTGTCGTGGGCACTCAAGCAGTGGGTATTCCTTCTCTGGACAGAGACGCAGAGTGAGGGGCCAGGGTAGAAATAAAAAATATTGCCGTCCAGCATGAATGCAAGGACATTAGGCACAACATACGGTATCTGTCAACACTAAACTTGCGCACAGTCATAAAATACAGATATACCTGCAGTGGATAGACATAAATGGCTGCCCTATACATGATATTTAACATTACAGCCAACTGGCTTTGCCAAGGTATGCAGTAGTTTAACAGCCATGCAAGTGTTGGCAAACACTATAGCAAAATCTGTGCAAATTAAAGGGCAGGTTAGTGCTTCCTGTCAAGATAACCTGACTCAGTACTATACCAGTGCAATTTATATCGCGGTATTTCTGCCAAAAATATACCATATTTACACATTTCGCTCCTGCCCAAGTTAACTCTCACACAACTGCCCACAAATTTTCTTTTCTTTCCCATTGCCGAACTCCTATTGCACTCACCACTATAGAAGTTTAACTAATAAATAACCTTTCTGCCAAGCCAAAACTGCACATATTCAGCTTATCCAAGCCACACATCCCGATTTGCTCACAAAGAACAAATTTTATTTCGTCCATTTCAGACTTTCAGGTTGAGTTTGCACAGCTACGCAATTTTGGAGCAGTTTATAATGTTTTATGTATCATGCAGTGGGGCAGTATTATTTTAACCGTGTGTTTGAAAGGAAACTCTTTTCTTGCATTCGGGTGCTTGAGTTGTTTCCCGCAATCTTTCTGGATTCGAGTGTGTGACTGTCTTTCCAAGCTGCCCAGTGCCTTCGCTTCATCCTTGTGCTCTTCTTGATGCCTTCAGTATGATGCCTGTCCGTTTGACCACACACAAAAGTGCAAACTCTCCTTTGACTTATCAGTCTGGTTCCGATCCCGACTGCCACACCTTATCTCAAATAATCCTTGTCTCGTTTTTCTGCAAGCTTCATTCCCCCCCCCCCCTTTGCTTTTGCGTTTTTGTCTTTATGACAAATGTTTAAAATTTCTTTAGCATTGGTGCCAGATGGATTATCAGCCCCAGTTAAAGGAAAGCTGTCACCGTCTTCAGGGCAGACACAGCACCGATTGACCGACACAGCATAGCAGACGTACTGACAGAAAGGCTTTTGTGGCACAAATTCAGATTTGCCTCTGTGAGTTTCTCTGCTTTTGGAGCTATGACTGTTGCTTCTGCAACGCATCTATTTGCTGTGAGAATATCGGTACTCAAGTAGTGTTAATTTCTTGGAGCATCCTTTAGACCGAGTTACTGAGCTTTTCAATGGGCATCCTCTCGTCATATGAACAAACCCAACCTAATGGCCTACTTATTAAAATCGCTGTTGGAGTAGCGGATGTGTAACATGCTTTCTTGTCTAATTTGGTCAATTGGACTTCGAGCTTCACTTTACTGCAGCAGATGTCCAATTCAAATTATTCATAAGCCTCTACGTCACTCGAGTTCATCCAGCCTACTAGTGTTATGAATCTGGTGGTCTGTTTGTTCAACGCCTGTTGCATCAATTGCAGATGTAAGCAAACTAAGTTGAACTTAACAACTATTTGTGACATAGATGCAAGTATTTTATCACTTTTCTTTGATTTATTTGATATCAGTGTGCAAGAATATTCCCAGAATTCTCAGCCACTCAATGTCTCGTATTTCAGTCATTTAGGTCCCTAGGGCACTTGTGAGTGCACAGCCAAGGACGCTACATAATTGTTTGTAAACGTCAGTGATCCTCGCAGTTCCTCCCATCTTTAACACTGCCGTGGTGGTGCTGGCTGCTTGAAGGGCAAGCTTCCAAATTTCAGATGTGATGACCTCAGCGTTCCAGCCTTGCAAACCTTGGAATGCCCACCACGATGAAGGCACAGAATATTGGCAGGCACACAGCTGGTGGATTCAAGCGCTAGGCCTGCACAATAGCCTTCCTATGAGACTTGCTATTCCATCCTTGTGAGCTATGGAGCAGTCATCGTTGTGGTGGCGAGATAAATCGGCACTATATGTGCTGTTCACTTCGAGGGCTAGGCCTTCAAAATGAATGTCACTGAAGAAATTTATCGCCCCAGCCTTGCAAGCTTTGCAGTTGTCATTGCAGTTGTCCTTCGCATCGATAGGCAGGTCATCGGCTGCTCTGAGGGCTGGGCTGACAGGTTGTGTCATTCACCTCCGGGGGCATCCTGGCTTTGTGAACTTTAGGTCTTTGTGCTGAAGGGCAAGGTCAGACAGGAGTTGAAGCAAGCAGAAGATGCTCCCGCCTCACAAACCTACAGATGACGCCTGCAGCCACACTACGAGTCCTGGGTATTACGGCACAAAATGTAAAGAACCGAGAAAGATGCCATGGCTACCCCGATCTTGCTCCTTTAATAGAACGCTAATGTGAATGATCATGACAGAAGAGTGATGCTATCTTTCTCTTCTGTTTGCAATAGGTACGAGGGCATTCAAGGCAAGAAAACAGGAAAATTAAAGGGCCTACTTGTACGTATTAAGTGAGGGACTAATCACTGCAGACCATGAAGCCCCGGGGGACAGAAATGAAGGAAATAACTGGAACATGGAGGAAAGCCACGTAGGAAGGTCGCCCCGTGGATTGCGCTGAAGGCATACCGTCAAGACTTCACTGGACCAGGGCAACCAGTCAAAACCTGGCCAACACATCACTAGAAGAGTACGGTTTGTAACTTCACCAGGCCACATAATTCTAACACAAGGCCCGTGAGCTCCCGTTTCTGTGGTCAGAACACAAACTTCTCGGTATGGTCTCCGCTTTTTTGGCCAAATGTGGACATTATGTTCGAGATGTCTTGGACCCTTCGGCCAAGCCTGTAGTTGCTGAGGTGAGTGCAGTGCTGCTTCCCTCATCGTGTCCCTTGCTGCAAGTGAGTTTTCTTTGGCTGAACAATACTTTTTTCATTCGCTTTGTTTTGTGCCACTGCTTCATTTGTTGTAGTCTGCTGTTCACGTCAAAATGCCATCTTACTCTTAGCTTCTAACTTAAATCTTTACGATTTACTTCCCCTTCCATGGGTGCATTAAACTTTTGTTGCATGTATGCAATTGCTTTATTTTCTATTGGATACTATGAGGTTTTGGGTAAGTCACCAATTCCCAATATAAAGAACCTGCATCATATCTACTGATTATTGGTAGCCATGTGGAAAGCAGGCAAAGGCAGTGAATATGTAATGGCTAAAAAATCACTCCACATAGTCAGATGGACTGTTGCGATTTTTAGGCCTGCCAAACTTATAAGAACACGACAGTGCAAGCCAGAAAGTACTTAAACTTAGAAAAATATACAAAATATTATTCGGTTATTCATTATATTGACTGTTTATTAAGTAAAGACTGGCAGATTTTATTCCGTAATGATGCTGTGAATAGCCATGCAGCTCAACATAGTAGCAGTCGCAATGGGTCTGTGCTGCAGACATGCAGAAATGTATATGAAGTTTATTAATTAAATAAATTCATGTAACATCTGACGAGAACTCAATTGCCGTATACATGCATGTATACATGCAGCCGTGCAGGTAGGTCTGCGTAATCAATGAGCGCAAAAAATTCAGGCCACAAAAATTGTTTCAGTGGCTTGTTTTATTTGAAATTAATTTTGCCCAAACTACACACAAATGAAAAATCATCACATATTTGTCTCAATATGACAAACATAAATGAGGGGGGACATGACATGATGAGGAGGAGAACAAAGCCAGAAAGCGATTGGGCTTGGTTAAAAACCTGACAGCAGCGTCAAAGCATGGCCAAAAGATTGGCCCAGGATGCTAGAGAATACATGTATGTTGGGGAGAGTTCGAGGGCATTGTGGTCAGCTCCATGCTTGATCCATACTACTATCTGCAATGCGTGTCAATAATTGGCCTCCCGAGAGTTGTTTCCTATGTAAGTGTGTTTGTGTATGTTTCGGATCAAGAACGGAAGTTATAGTTACCTGCTTCTGCGCCGGAATTGACAGAAGAGCACGCTTAATAAACCAGGATGTGTCAATGGTGAACTGTGTAGGCGTATGTTAGCAGGCTAGGATTTTCTGTCTTCAGTTATATTTGTCATCATTTTACCTGTTGCACAATGTAGACCAACGAAGCCCAAGCACACGAGTGAATGCATACATGACTTTCTTTATTGACAAAATGAATGTTTTCTGCTTCAATGTCATAATACATACCTGCCAACCTTTACAATTACCACAAAATCTCACGTTTCTAGAGGTTCTTTATTGTTCTTCTATTGACACAAATAATTATAATGTGGGCATTTCTTAGACACTTCATCATCTGCACATGATCATCACCACATCGTGTTCTTCATCTTCGTCTCTTGTTGGGACCCATCTTAAGATTGATATGTGCCTTCAGTGTGATCGGTCCACCATGTATTCGGGGCGTATTAAAGGTCATGCTAACTGCTAAGTCACAATAAAATTTTTTTATTTGCGTCCTAGTAAAGGCAAAAACTGATCTTAACGGAATGCAAATATTATCAATGGGCAATTTTCAGAGCCAGACTACTCAGGCTCACACAGTTATTCAGACTTACTGGCAGCAGTGCCACAAGTAAAAGGGCAGGTAATATTTTGGCTGACGGTACATGAATATTTTGTGAATAAATATCACAAACATTTGGTTTTCTATGACGCAGATTATGTTTGCTGGGAATATAGAGCAGTGTGCCTTTTCATAGCGCCTCTACAGGCTGAAGCCATGTAAGGTTCCCGGAAATATTGCATAATTCTATTTCCTAAACTCAGCTTTGCCACAATACAGTCTTGTTATGCAGTGAAGCATACGCAATATACGGCAGCGAAGCATACAATAAAGGTGGAAAAGTGCCACTGTCATGGGACATATAATGTGTTTCTTAAAGAGACACAAAAGAGAAAAATTATTTCTTCAGCATTAGTAAATTGCCTTTCTACAACACCGAAAACACCACTCTTACCACTATAAGACGCTTGGTAAGCCAGAAAAAGCTCAAAAACGAAATATGGGTGGCGACGCCTCCTTGAAGTTCCCGCACCTCGTCGCTGTGACGTCATGGATTTGGATGCTATCTTCTAGGGCCTACTTAAGTATGTAGCGGTACAGACTGTCTGCATTGTGTTCTAAAGGAACCAAACATTAAGTTTCGGGAACCTTTACTCAGCCAACACGGGCAAAATGCGAAAATATACTTTGGAATCCCTAACGTCACACAGACGCACCTGCGTCGGGGTTCCGGCGCGAATTTCGAATACTGATACTGCGACCTTCATTTTCACATCTAATAAACAAACTATTGTTTTAAAATGGCTGCCGGCAGGGTTCTAAAACAATGCTTTATTAGTCTTAACTGATTTATTGTCTCGCTTTAGTGTCCCTTTAATGATACAATTGTGCACCCGCTCTCCCCTGTCAGTAAAAGCACCAATACACCTATTAATTTTACTAGCAGGCCATCAGAGCTACTTTGGACATTGCTGTGGCAATGTGAGCTCTTATTTCAACCATCTTGCAAGGATGTAGCTAATATTCTAGAAGTAATAAACACTTAAAAACACATGAACACTATAAAGTTTGGCTTCATAAACAAAATGTTACTTTCTTACAGCTAGGGCCACACTTTTAACCCCAGAACACAGGCCTTAAATTTCCAGAGAAACAGCTTTGAATGGCTGCCAGCACAGTTATTACAGGTGTCGGTATTTGTAGTATGGCAGGGGACAGTAGGTGCGCACATGTGTAATTAACGAACACACATGTCCTGTGACCATGGCTGTATTACGGAAAAACTGCCTTTAGGAAACCGAATTATGCAACATTTTTGGACCCTTGCCCAAAGCCAACCGAATGTCTTGCGCAGAAAACAATTCTCAGAATTTATTACTATATTTTAGTGTTTTCTGTCTGCAACGGTAGTACTTTCTGCATATAAAGTTGAAGAGTCTGTAATACAAATGGTCTGTTTGTGTGTAAATTGTCTATCAGGGCATCTTAAGCGCCAAGTAGAACACAAAAGCAAGATGACATAAAACACAGAAAATCTGAAACTTGGCCTAGACAGCACAAGATGGCACGAATTTTAGTTCTTGTGTAAATGTGTTTTGACCGCGAGTTGAAAAAGCCTGTTTACTCATTGTTGAAGATAAAACCTATAAGGAAAAGTACACAAATCTTTAAGAAATGAAAACGCACAGGGCAGGCTCATCAAAAAGTATAAGCTTTGCCTTTTAGTGAGAGTCGCTCACAAGTTTAAATGTGGTTTGTAATGAGAGTGAATTTTGAATGCTGATAGTCCTAAGATCTCTATCACACTAAAGTCATTTAATAAGGATCTAGCTTCTTCACTTCTTCCTCAAAATTTGGCGTCGGCATCTAACCAAGTAGACGTAGCAGGATACAGCTGTACAATGGACAGTGAAAACGTGAACATTTATAGGACAAAGGTCTCCTGCCAGATAGACTTGGCGGAAGGGCTCTGCACTTGCGTGATGGGTGTATTTAATAGCTTATACAATTCAGAGATGCTCAAACGGTAAACATATTTAATACCTCGTACCGGCATGACTGTCACCTCTAACGCAGGCGAAAAAGATGAGCTCACATGCAGGTAGCGCGAGAATAGAACATGCTAGCGCACTTGACCAAAGCGGCCGCAGTGTCAGCCGGCCCCGAGATCCCGTGGCACCATGGCTGGCTGGCTTAAACAAACAGTGGCTACAGCGGCTACCTCTTCGCTCTGCCTCCCTCAAATTGATGACATGGCTGACCGAACCCAGCCTTCCCACAACTTGGTGACCAGGACGACTGAGCCCTGCCATGCCGGCATCAGCGCACCGACTTTACCAAGGCGAGTAGTTACGTGGCCTCGCACGGTTCGGCAGACGTCCTGCAATTGTAGGGTGCACGGAAATTCTACATTGACATGCCGGACATCTGGTTCATCCAGCTAAACACCCATTTCCTTCTCAACAAGGTTCCAGGCTCCGGCTGCGTTGCAGGCTCTGGCTGTCAGCCCCTGCTCTGACTTCTACAAGGACTTGTGGGCAGCCGTCCTTGCTCACTATGTCCCGCACCTCGAGCGCTCACTCTCCTCTAGCTGGTGCTCCATCACAACTGCTCTCGCCATCTATCGCGTCATTCTGCATCTTGTCGTCCCACATCACCTGCGTCCACCCGTGCCGGTCAACAGCACGCGCTGACCCCAGCATTAAACCTCTACTCGGTCCGTGAGCCTCCTCCCCAGCTCAAACGAAGCTGCTCGACGATTCTTTCCAAGAAATTCACTGTGCCAAACGCAAGCGCTTTCTGTTACTCCACAGCTTGTCGCTCTCCTTCCTTAGGCGTTCCAACACGCTGCCCACTTTCCACTCGAGGCACCTCACTCATCACCAATTCAGAGGCTCCGCCACCGGCTCCACAAGGCGTGAATTTCACTCTTGCTGCCACGGCGACGCCACAAGCACAGCCTTCGTGATGCGTTCAGTGACCACTGCAACCCTGATGCTATCGGCATTCGAGATTCCACTGCAAGCGGCAGCAGGCAAGCTTTCCGATGTTGTGCTCACACCTTCCGCGGATGCATGGCCTACCGAAGTTTTGCAGGAGCAATTCTGCCATCCGGTTTCTTCAGCTCGAGAATCACTTCTACTTCAACAACATGAGTGGCCAACACTTGCGCTATCTCCACGCGGGTCCCGAGCTGCCAGACGGTCTAATTTGGGAGCTCCGTCTTCTACAGGCCCGGGCATCTACGAGTGCCTGTGGCAGGTTGCGATTTTTCGCTCTGGTATCATCGTGGCTGTGCCTCACTCGCAATCTATGCTGCCAGTGCGGCCTGGTATATCTCTCAAATTGCGTGAATCCGACACTACCAATGACGACACCGTCTGCACACTTTACCAAGGTTTTACCACTGGACTTTAATTCAATTGCACTTCGCACTAGGAGATGGGCCCTGTAGCCGCGCGACTATCGCCTCCAACGCAGGCAAAGAAAATGGGCTCACGCACAGCAGAGCAAGAATGGAACATGCTAGTGCGCGCGACCTAGGCCGTTCCCAAGATCCCGTGACACCATGGCTGGCTGGCTTGAATAAGCCGTGGCTACCTCTTCATGCTGCCTCCGATAATATGGGGACCAGGACGACCGAGCCCAGCCTTCCCACAACTTTGTACATACACCTCTGCTCACAGTGCTTCCATCGCAAGTCAGAAAAGATTGTCTTAGCCTGCAAGTCATTGTTGCATTCATGTAATTAACCAAGAGGACTTGTTAATTTGCATTCCAGCAGAAGGGTTAAACATTTACACAAGTCGGAAATCAAAATGGAGCAACTACCATGCATTATGCGAACCAAAGTTATGGTAAAATTTTGCTGTTAACCCAGCATTGTTATGATTAACGTGAAGTGTTGCTAGGGGGACCGACATGTTTGTGTAAATTAACAACTATGTGTGTAACGACAGCAAAAAGAAGTCAGTGACCATGATTATGTGACACTGACGGCATGATTTCTACTTGGGCCATTTGGAGTCAGCTTACGACATGTAGACTGTTGCGTTCTACATGTGTACTAGACGAGCACATGGAAGACAAGCATGGATTGTGAAGTTATCAGTGATTATGTGTTATATAATCGTACGTACCTATGGCTATGTCATGTGACGTACGTTAAAACAACGATGGCTTCATACGTTCTTCAGCTGAAAGCAGTTTTTTAAAATCCCATATGGGTTTCTTTGAAAAAGAACTTCATAGCCAAAAAACATTTCCCCTGATCTAGGGATGGACTGCTGGCCCAGGGATTTAATTTCATTTTATTAACTTATAGACCCACGAGGGGTAGAACCACGAGCGTAAAGACCCACAATGACCTGGGATGGAACCCAGGACATTGCGCTAAGCTCAGGTTGATGAGAATGTTCCTTTTCGTGAACCCTGCTTGATCTTGCGGGCTTCCACAAAACTGATTTGGCAATAATTGGGCTTAGGAGCAGGAAAATGGTTGACGGCCCTGACTTTGACCGCCTCGATGCCTTGAAGTAGCATACAAGAGTTTATTGGCTGCTAGCCTGCTTCTCAGGTCACATGCAATTGAAATTAATTATATTTACTAACACGTGCAGGATCGTTCTAATAACATATGCCTCCATTAACCCATGCACTGCCCAAGATCATACCACGCGAAAAGCACAGTTCACGTTAGTAGGCCTTGCGAAGCGTGACAAGATGCACACCATGAAATTTATTTGAATTGTTTAAGTGCTTCCTAATATGGTCATCTAATGGGACACTAAAGGCAAATACTAAGTAGATGTGGCCTATTAAAGTAGCATTCTATAAACCTCACAGTGCTTGTTTCGTGCGAAGAAAAGACTTAGTTTACGAGAAAATTGCATCTGAAGGGTTCGCATACTTAGAGAGCAATTCAAATTGCCTGCTTCTGGGGACAGAGTGGCGACGTTGCGTCATCACTGCCCTTCACTTCCATCGGTGAGTAAAACAATGCCCTACAGACGGTGCTACAGTTTTCTCTGCAAAATGCGTAAGCGTGACCATGGAGCGACCGAGCCAAGGCAGAACGTTGGACTCACCGCTGCGGGTGCTCTTGATAAAGTAGCATGGACTGTTCGGGAATCCCGCAACATCGCATGAACATCGGATTCTCTGTAACTTCCAGTTTGTGCGAGTTTTGCGAGCCAGAAAAGCCTGCTCAGCACTACGTGATAACGAAACTACTGAAACGTGTAAGCGTGGGCGATGCTTTCAAGGGTAACCTCAATGGGTTCTTTTTTCTAAAAATCAAATAGAACTCGACGAGTAGCATTTTCTTTCATCCTATAATGCAATGCAGCGATCTTTTTATTACTAGATGAGTCCTAGCAAGAGAACTTTAATGAGGAGTGCCTTCGTCATCGGGCTAGTACTTGAATGGTCCGGGGGAGCCTGTAATTGTGTCCTGAATTTACTTCAGTTTCTCAATTACCGAAGCTCTGTTCGCAATAATAGTGATGCCTTGGGCATTCTCGAGCACTAATCTATTACTTTAGCTTTACTTAATATTTGCCTTTAGTGTCCCTTTAGCCACTAGTCCCTCTGACCTGCATATGACTTGCCACAGTTGAACGGTATCACGCTTATAACACCCACAGCACAACACACAAAGTGCTTGGCATGGTTCTTCATACATCCCTGTCTCTCAGTACTCGTGGTACAACGACACAACTGGGCTAATCTTTTTGGTGCGGCAAAAACCACTGCGGCATCATATCTTCCAGCCAAGTTTTTCAATTTGTGGCTAATTCTGAGCACATATGGCACAAAGTCATGTCTAGGGATGTCTGTTCTTTTTATGTCCGATGGTGTGCCCTAGTGAGCAACGCTTCAGCTTTCAAAGAACAGGTTTGGTAACAGCATGTACAACAAATTGAGTGAAGCTGGATTTTAAATGCCTGTTCATTTGATGAAATCGCCTCAATTGGGCAAATGGCCAATAAACCACAGTGCCCTATCTTAGGGCATCAAGGGGCAGCCGAAGTCAGAGCCCTCGAACAGTTGCCTGCTGATGTATTTCATGATGCCTGCAGTTAAGACATCTGTTGCTGTGGCTGTGAGTGGTAGTGGCTTATGCCAAGGAGATGGGAGGGTGAGTGCCACAGTAGCTGAATTAGTAAGGCACCACATGCCTAAGGAAGGTGGTGTGGATTCAGCTCCTACCTACAGCAAGCTATCTTTTCGTACACTTTCATTTCGCTTTTCCATACTATATATAAATTCCAAAAATGCACAATTAATTTACCCTATGCTTTCTCCGAGTTCATTACCCATTTTCATCATCTGGTCAAACAATGATGGCTCCGCTCGATACGGGCTACTTCAGCTTGGAAGAACGTCCGAGGAGGCCAAAGGAAGTGACTTGCAAAGACAGTGGATTTGTCATAAAGGTGCTTGGAGCAAATACTCACTAGTGCACTAAACATGAAAGTTTTTGCTGAGTGTGCCCCAATTTCTGACAAGAAATGCAGAAATAAGGTAACTTGTCAATCTAGTATATGCTCCTGACAGTGCAGCTTGCTGGCGAGCGCCGCCACACCCGTCACAGCAGAAGCGAAACTAAGGGACAGATGGAGAATAAAATAATAAAATAAAAAATAAAAAATAAAAAATTAAATAAATAAAAGCACGAACCTTCTTAAAAGGCGGGAGCTGACGCATACGCTTTCCATTCCGCGTTGTTGTACTTCTTAAGTCGTCAGTCCTCACATCACCAGCAACTGCGCTTTCCGTGCTCGTACGTTGACATTTCTAATGGCACTGCCGGACATTTGTGTCATTCTTCTGCCTGTCCGTGTAGAGGCTTGGTTAAGATGCCCTCTTTGCCACATTAGGGCGAGAAAATTGTTTAATAAATCAAGATTAACATAAAATACATGTTTTCTTAAGATTGTGGCTCCGGGTGATTTAGTGCATCACTTGGTCCCCCCCCCCTCCCCAATGCTTCATAGGCTTCATCGCCTCTTTTTTTTATGCTGGCGGCCAGACCAGGCTCTAGTTACTTCAGCGTCCAGTGAAGGTATGCGCCTGGGAGGGGCTATTCACATGGAGCAGCAGTGTCTGCCTAACCGGACCCCTTAATCTGATTTGCAACTAGAGACAAGTTTTACATTTAAAATAGCGTAAGGCTTGTCACCGACTTGTGATAGCACTGCGATGCATACTAATAATGTGGCAACAAAAGGAGTAGCAACACAACATCGCATGAGCTCACGAAGGTATATTTTATCAGAAAGATTGTGCACATGTTAGTAGCACTTCAATTGCCTTAATGAACCCAGAGGTGCACTTGTTTAATGCCTATTTGTAGCATTACTAGACAAACTAGCACTGCCACAACATCCGCCTCTTGCGTGTGCGCAAAATTTGTACCCTATGTTCCATTCTTTGAATCATTAAATCAGTTGGTAGTTCGCACTTTCATGTGTCCTTCCTCTGTAAATAACTTTTTGAGCGCAAAAAGCGATGAGCAGCAGACTTCCCCAACTTGCCCAAGACGAAGTCTTAGACTCAAAAATGTCCTTCAGTGATTTTCTCATTGTGGTGAGAATTTCTTTCACTGCACGGCACTCTGTTCGAACAAGGCCTTCACTGATAAGATGAGATAAAAGAAAGGTTATATAGGCAAAAAATGTCACATTATCACCCAGATATATTCCCTAATGCAATGCCTTAAAGATTTTTTTTTGTTGGACAAAAGGATTAGGGTAAGGCTCAAGGCCTATGAGCATTCTATTGCACAGATGAAGGGATTAACCGAACAAGCCCCGCAAAGTCAAGGAAGATTCATACAATGGAAAGTTGGCATTTGCTTGAGAGTGGCATGCATGGACCTTCAAACCCACACCGGTCATATTAGCGTGCATCTCACATCTATAACATAATGCAGGTTCCTGCAATGAACCTACATCGTGCGTGCAAACAAGTTGCGAGGAACATTTGCGCAAACCTGGTACCTTGCATAGCGCCATCAAAAGAAGCAATACTAAAAAGCAGCTTAGCAAACTAGCTGGAAGAAATTTAAGAAAATTTCTTGGTCTTCAAGACAGCCAAGCTTTACAGCAAAATTGAGCCAGAGTAGAACTATGAGCGGCTGGGCCACGTTCTGCAATATTTGTCTTCATAGCTTACATTGGGGTTGCTCAACATCAGCCTTTTGAACTGTGGCGAGCAGGTGCTCAAGCAAGTGCCGACTCGCTAGCTGCCAAAACCCGAGATAAACAAGGGAACAGCACGAACGTGCAAGACAAGAAAGAGTAGAGGTAAATGCGACATCGAGTTGCATATCAAAATTGCAACAGCTCACTTACTCAGGCAATCCTACGAAGGATGAAACATTTTTTTTTCGCGATCGATGTACAACACTAAGGAGCAACTGCAGCAACAAGCGCTTAGAACGAGTTTAAACGTTTTTACTATAAGAGAAAAAGGTTCTGCCAAACTGAGAGCCCACATATGCCCAATTCACATCAGTAAATTCAACAAATAAGAGCAACATCACTGAAAAACGTAACAGGAGCTGCACAAGACCACACTACCAACCATAAAGGCGCTGCAAGGCATAAGGAAACGAGCTGCTCCTGCGTTGCGCCCAAGTGTCGCTCGAGGTCGCAAGCTCGAACACCATCCGGTTCTTCCAGCGAAACTAACCAGAACAACATTCTAGGAGACAACACAGTAAGAAACCGGAAAATTGTGTTTTGGCTAAGCTGTACAGCTAGGGGAGCTCCAACCGCGTGCGCAGAACTATAAACCGGAACACGCCATACTTAAACGTCATCATTACTGTGACGTCACTTCCGTGCGTGGCAGCAGAGTTTTAGTATGGCATTTCGTTTCTACCACGCGCGTGTCACCAGTTAAAGCCAAATTTTAAATTCAGGCCACAGGTCACGTGGAAGACAGATGATGCTGTACGCTATTTGCATTTTTAATGACAAAAAACAACAAACTTACTAATGAAAAGTACAGTATCTAATTATCAATGATAATTTTATGGCCTATGTTATGTAATAAACATGCTTCGGTAATTGTAGGAGAAAGTTTGTGAGAAACAATTGCACTTGTTACGGTGCCCTTCGCGGGAGATATTGAAACTAACGCAGGCATCCCTTGAGTGCTTCTACTATGCCTGTTTTATTAGCAGCGGCACGCGGTCGATTTTTTCGCCCTATGTGGCCATTTCTTGAACTTGAGAGTGTGTAGGGCCTGCTTAGCCGCCCAAGGCCCTTCCAGTTTTTGGACTGCTTCCCTGACAGCACGAGACGTTCATTTGAGGGATCGCCAGCAGATTGTGCGCAGGCGTGAGTAAGAGCGGGCGCGAGAGAGAAAATCTGGGAGCTTTTGCTCCTTAGAATATATGGCTCCGCCTAGGCACTACGGTGCCTAGGCGGAGTCACTACTCGACCTGCCCTAACCATCTGGCTCCTGCTAGACCACCGCCCCTTGGCCTTTCACCAGATTACCATTCCTATCGGACCCACTAGGCCCTTCCTGCCGGACTTCTCAGCCGCTGCCATGGCGACACTTTAACTCCCCACTCTCCTTTGCTCCCACTATTCCTCTCCCCACCCCCTGTTGACGCTGAGCCGTGCTCCCGCAAGGGTTGCAGAAAATAGCGTCAACCTTTCCTTATCTGTTCAAGAACCATTTCTCTAGGCTTGCCGGCATCGCGGAGTACGGTCGAGTTTGGATACGTTCCGCCGCTGGCTGCCCGCGCAGTGAGGCAGTGGGCACGGTCGCCCCATGTGGCGATCGCTGTGTCTGAAAGGGTAAGGTTCTGACTTGTGTTGTATAAGTCACGGGTTGCTTTTTTCATCGCGACGATAGATTGGATTTTTTTACGAGCATTGCTCCAGGAGGGCATATGTAACCGGCAAACAGAGGTCTCAGGAGAGCACCTGAGGTTATAGTAAAGCAGGCGGCGCAGGATCTCCAGTGCACACAAGGGGTAGCGGGGGGATCAAAGCTGGAAGCAGGGTGGCAAGTTGGCTGGGGCCACGGAGGTTGAAGCGTGCCAGGGGGCGTTCGCACAAAAAAATGCCTGTTTGCGATAGCGGACAGCCCATCTTATATACGCCTTATATACGCAAGCCTCGGTGAGCCCAAGCCTGGTGCACGAGACGGACCAGTTTGGGTTCTAGCTTTGGCATCCCAGTTGCCGCTTTGGTTTCCTGGAGGCGCCGCCAATAATGCGAAAAAAATGACACGTTTTTGCAATTAGGGAGAACCACGACTGAATAATTATAATTGCGTGCAGCCGCCAGCTTGTGACGCTAAGTTCAGCACTATCGCGTCCCGCGACTTTTGCAACACAAGTCAGAACTTTGCCTCTGAAGTTACGTCGGATAGACTTTCTCGCACCTGCGGCGCTGGTACTGGGTCAGTCATCGTCACCGACGGCCTTTCAGCCACTTGCGTTCAAGCGCGGTTGCTAAGACGCTCTCTGCCTTCTAGATTTCAATATATGCGGCCCTGGTTCCACTACGGTCGTTACTGCTTCCCCAGAAACATCTGTGAGGTTATTGACCACCATCGCCGTAACGCCTGGTGGTGGTAACAACTTTATTTCGTCAATAGAAAGGATTTGGTTGACTTTAGTGGGCTTCCAGGGTGCGTGAGGTGGCCGTCTGATCAGTTCCTCTAGTGCAATCTGCTATAGTCGTGAGGCACTGTCTGTCGGCGACTTCCAAAACCCAGCTGACGGCCTGCAGTTGAACCGCCGGGTCCGAGCTAGACACCGCATCCTCCCATTCTTGCTCGTTAGAGAGTTGCCATTCTCTTTTCGGTTTTACATTGTCGCAGTCGAATAAAATGTGTTTTAAATCTGCCTTTGTGACCTCGCAGAGCTTACATTCGGGGGTGTAGACTCCTGAGTAGGCCTTGGAGTATATGTAGGGCTTGGGGACGGTGTTAGTTTGTAGCTTCCCCCAGGTCACTTGCTGATGTTTATTAAGGCTTTTGTCCGGCGGCGGGAGCGTCCTTCTGTTGTTTCTGTAATATAATGTTATCTCGTGGTAGGTGGTGAAGGTCTCTCTGGCCGACCTCAGGACCGGCTCACCCACTTCCCGGTTGACGAAACCTCGGGCTAAGTTGTGGGCCGCCGCCTTCCCAGGATGCGACGCGTGGGCCGGAACCCATATGATTCTAATGGGTCTGGCGTTGAAATGTGCATTCTAAGGATTCTCAAGGTTTGTACTTGTGGAACTTTTGTACCATCAACCCTAACATGCAGTTGTGCCGGGGGATCGTTTTTCTTAGGTCGGTGTCTGATAACTAGGAGTTCGGATTTTTGTGGCGAGCACGTTAGTCCGACTCTCCTGGCGCAGCGGGTCACTATATTCGCTCCCGTCTGTAGCGTGCTCTCGATATTACCTTCGTTTCCCCTGACTGTCCAGAGGGTGATGTCGTCTGCGTAGAGTGCCGACGATAAGTTTGGCATGGCGGCGAGAAGCTTGGCCATGGGTATGAGGGTTATGTTGAACAGAAAGGGTGACAGCACTGACCCCTGCGGTGTGCCTTTGCTTCCCAATTGTAGTGTATCCGACTTGATGCTTCCGAATGGTATTTGAGCCGTTCTGTCGCTTAGAAAAGCTTTGATGTATGAGTATATTCTCTCCCACACGTTTAAGTCGGAGAGGGCATTCATGATGGCATTGTGGGTGCCATTATCGAAGGCTTTGGTGAGGTCCAGTGCCATTATTGCTTTAGTGTTGGTGTTATTCGGTGTGTTTATTACCTCTTCCGAAAGCCTGAGCATTATATCTTGCGCAGACAGGTTGGGCCGAAAGCCTATCATCTTGTGCGGAAAGAGATTGTGCTTGTCCATGTGGTCTTGTAATCTAGATAACGCCACGTGCTCCAATAGCTTCCTAAGCATGACGATAGGGATATGGGTCTGAGGTTGCTTAGTTCGAGTTTCTTGCCTGGCTTGGGTATGAGAGTTACCTTGGCGTGTTTCCACGTCTCTGGCAGCCACCCATACTTCCAGCACTTGTTAAAGTACTCCGTGATCCCTTGAATAGAGTCCTCGTCTAGATTTCTTAGTATTTTGTTCGTCGTCCCATCCGCTCCTGGAGCGGAGGATGTTCTAAGTTTCTGCATGGCCGATTTTACCTCTGCTACCGTTATGTTTTCGTCAAGTTCAGGGTTGGGGTTGCCGCTGTAGTTCGGAAGCGTCAGGTTTTCCGTTGTGCATAGGTATCGTTTTTGTAATTCCGTTATCATTTCTTCGTCATTAAGCGGGCTTTCATGAATTATGCGTGCTACATCCCTCTGGTGAGGGGCTCTGCTGCTTTCTGGGTCTAAAAGATGTCTGAGAAGATGCCATGTTTCTTTGAGCCCCAATTTTCCGCTCATTTGATCATACGTTTGTCCCCATTGTGCTTTAACTAAGTTTTGAGGATGACTATCGATTTCTCTTTCTAGTTTGGCTTTCTAATTCTAAGTTTTCTGTTGTGTTTTTGTTTCATCCATCTTTTTTGTAAGCTATTATGTGCCTGCCACATGTGTAATAATCAGCTGACGGCGGCTTTGTTTTCGGCTGCTATCTCTATCGTCTTGGTGGTGTGCTCTGCGTCTTTCAAGAGTTTGTCAATCCATTCATTTAGGTTTTCAATCTTCTTGCCATCTGCGTTACCCTGTCTCCTTTCTCTGAATTTATCCCAGTCTACCACTCCTGTCACCCTTCTTCTTTCCTTCTAGAGCGTACTGCTGGGTATAGTGGTCTCTATAATCTAATGGTCGCTCCCTAGGTTTTCCTTGGTGTTGTGCCATTGAGCATCTACTATGTTTGTGCATACGGTGAGGTCAGGGCACGTGTTAGCTTGCACACTGTTCCCTATCCTAGTTTCCACCAACGGATCTGTCAGAAACGTGTATCCTTCGTCCTGAACATGTTGCCAGAGGCTAGTTCCCCTTCTTTAAATTTGTCCTGTAACTCCATGCCATGTGCGGTGCATTCATATCTCCGGCTGCTATTAGGGGATTAGTTTTACTGATTTTACTGGCTTCGTTCGTGGCTTTTATTATGGGGGAAGATTCCGCCTTGTGCTATATATATGTTTAGAATGAAGAGCGGGGCCTCGCTTCTTTTTAGCAATATGACCTCTATCAGGAGGCAGTCTAGACAGCCTCCTGATAGAGATTCTACCGATTCGATTGAATTTCGTCCTCTATTGCTGTTAGATTTCTATGGACCAAGAAGGCGGTGAGTAGTTTTTCTTCCTTGTCGTTTTCACGTGTTTTATAATCCCGAACCTTTACTTTCTTCTTGGTTTCTCGTAGGGCTATGATATCCGGGATTTTTTTCTTTTTCAAGGTTTTGAATGTGGAGCTCTGGGTTCTCGCCCAGAAAGAAGTTTTAATGAAGTTTTAATGGGTTCTCCCGCTTTCCGCGGAAGCTCCTGCAGTTCCATTGCCATATTCTTATCTCCGTCTGGCCCTTCCCCATGATTGGCTTTAGGGAGGGAGATGGATTGCGCTGTGGTGGAGGCCATGGGTCCTGGGGCAGAAAAAGAAAACAAATTATGGGGTTTGACCTGCCAAAACCACTTTCTGATTATGAGGCACGCCTTGTGGAGGACTCCGGAAATTTCGACCACCTGGGGTTCTTTAACGTGCGCCTAAATCTAAGTACACGGGTGTTTTCGCCCCCATCGAAATACGGCCGCCGTGGCCGGGATTCGACCCCGCGACCTCGTGCTCAGCAGCCTAACACCATAGCCAATTAGCAACCGCGGCGGGTGGGGCCGGAAAGAGTTTGCCCACCACCTTAACCAGTTCCTTGTCATGTTTCTGTACTAGCTCGTTTGTTGCCTTTGCTGCGTTTGTAAGGACTCTTACTTGTTCTGCTAAGGTTTTATATTGTTCCCTGGTCTCGTTTCTGATAGCTGTGAAGCGTGCTTCTATGTTTGCTTCAATATTGTTTTGCCTTTCCTCAATTTTATCGAATCTCGTTAACACCGTCCTTAATAGGCTCATTACTTCCTCATGATTCCGTTTTTCGTGATTCTCTGATTCTTTCATCAACCTCTTTTTTTGCCGGTGGTCCTCTTGCAGATGAAGGTGCCCTAGAGGATGCGTTTGACGGGGGGAGGGATGGCGTCCGCGGTTCCTGTGTTAAGATCGCGGGTTTTTGAGCAATATGTGTTTTACTTTCTTGCTGCTGTTGCGTTATTGCATTCATTAGCTCCTGAATTATTCTTTCCTGTTTTTATGATTGCTTTAAGTTCCTTAATTTCATTACTCTCGCGGGAGGATTGCGGTGTCCCGCTCACCTGATGTGGTGCTTCTTCCAGCCAGGCGTTCGGTAGCGTCGGGTAGGACTCTGAGTGGTCTCGTTTTCCTCGGTCGTTACCCTGGGCTCGGTTTCTCGATCTGCTTCTGCCTCGCTGTTGCTGCTACTGTTTCGGGTGAGCAGGTTGCGCTCCCTGTCCCCCGGTCGCTGAAATTCCACTTGAGGCTTGCCATTTCGTTTCTTGTTTCCCTTGGCGGGCGGTCTCTCATATCTGATCTTGCATTGGCTGGATAAGTGTTCTCCCTTGCACAGGATGCACCTCGGCGTGCACGTGGGCACTCTTGGACCGGATGCTCATCGCCGCAGCTGTAGCAGAGATTTCTTCGTTCTTCCGGACACACGTCCGAGCGATGTTCCGGTCTTCTACAGTTGTAGCATGCTTCCACTTTGGGTCTGAAGAGGTAGCAGTTGTGGATTCCTCCGCCGAATCGAATGGAGTCCGGGACTCTCTTGGTGTTGGCGAAAGTGATAAGCAGGGCTTTTGATGATTTTCCCATCCTTCTTGCGTCCACAATCTCTAGCTGTGGGTTGACTTTAACGATGTCATCCATGATCTCGGCGTGGTTTTGGTCTTCTAGAACGTGATACGCAATCCCCTTGATGCTGTTTTCCGGGGCAGCTACGTAGACACACGTCGAATAGACTTGGTCTAGGATTTTGATATGTTGTACTTCCGCGTATTTCCCTGCGCGTTCCATAGAAGGGGTGCTCACGGTAAAGTAGTTGTTAAAAAGGATTGATCCTTACTTGGTCGTGTTGCTTGATTTCCCCAAAGTTCACTCCGATGTCCAGACACAGGGCGTACAGTAGTGTAGTGGCCGTGTGGTCTCGGGGCCGAAGTCCGCCTCTCGGCCGGTGTACGATCTTGTAGTCGCTCTCTGGCAGACGCGGGAGCGGCTTCTTTTTGTATGGGTGGCATCTTATCGATGCGTTCACCCCACTTGTCTGGACGGCATTGCCGATGGCGTCCGTCGGTGTCATAGCTGCATCCTGTTGGGCATTGGCGTCCCCTTGCTTGGGGCGAGCTTGATCATGGGCTTTGATGGCAGCCTGTATCCATAGGCTTCGGTCTTCATATTCCCCCGGGGAGATTTCTTCTCCGTCTAGGCGTACTCCATTGCGACAGCGTCGGTGACGGTGCGAGGGGCCGGCGGCGACGCCGATAGCACCCCTAATCGCGCTAGGCCTGAAGTAGGCCCAGCTCGACTACTTGCGGCCGGTGAAAGAAAGTGCCACTAAAGAGGCAAAAAGGGGTCTTGTGGGCCTCGAAAAGCAGCGGCAGGGTTCCAAGCACTCTCTGTGACCTTGTGGGAGCAGGTCCGGGTCTGCTAGTACAGATAGTCACTCGGAAAAGACCAAGAACTCGGGAGCTCATACGGAGCACATCCGCACGACTCAACGTGCCAAGCCTCTCCGACCCCGTAATGCGCGAGAAAGCTACGATCCGCCACGACTTAGCCCGCTGCTTCACCTACTTTACTTCGCCAGCAGCCAACGTCCGAGCGTAACTCGACCCCACTCCGCAATGCCGGCACGCATAGAGACACACGCCTACAACACGCGCTAAGAAACCTCCTCCGTAGTACCTCGACAGGTTCATATATTCAAGGAGCAAAAGCCCCCAGATTTTCTCTCTCGCGCCTGCTCTTACTCGCGCCTGCGCACAAACGACTGGCGATCCCTCAAATGAAGGTCTCGTCCGGACGCAGAGGAAACTCTGGCGCTGCAGTCGTTGTCCTGCCGTGGGAATGATGGGAGGTACATGGATTTGTCTCATCTTCGCGCTTGTGGACTCAGACGTTCTTGTGGCTTTGTATATTACGCTATATAAATCTTATTTTCGTATATTTTAGCGCAATCCATATTCTGCGAAGTGCAGAAGACGTCGGGAACGCGTACAATTGCTATTAACTGCAACGATTGAGCTTGTCCAGGTGGCCAAATCGAAACGCGCCAAGCGTCTCAAGGCACTGGTATGGCCGCGATAAATTCATAAGGGCGTTTCATTCGCTTGTCGATACATGCGTCCGTGGCTTAATGGTTTTAATATCAGGCGTCTGTGCTAGACTCCCTGTGTTCGAATCCTGCCGTCGGACAATTTTAATGATGTTTGTTTAATTATTTGTTTCGCAATATACGTTGAAAATGACGAGTTTACAAAGCCGTTTGAAGCCAGAAGGACGAAGCTTAGGCAAATCCATGTACTTCCCATAATTCCCATGCTGGGACAACCGCTCCCATTGCAGCTCCCGTAGACACTAGCGCCAGAGTTCCCTCAAGTAATTTTTGTAGGAAACTCTATGCTGACTGCGTCTTGGACAGCGTCTTGCGCTGACAGCGCCACTACGGCGTCAAAGAAAAGCTATTAGAAATAATTTAAGAAAATATACCATGTCATGATAGGAACTGTAATTTTGACTTGCATGTATTCGTGTTTAATTTCAATTTAGAGGTTATTCTGCCAGCAGCAAACAATTACTTGCGCTTTGTTTTGAGCAAACCAACTTTACGTGCCTTCACCAGCCAAGCTTAGCCGTGTTAGGCTTACGTGCCATAAAATTCACACTCGAATTCCGAATCAGCAGCGTCTAATGAATTAATCTTCATAACACATGTTAGTTGAGAGAAAGCGATAACCGCAGTCAGTTCTCCTAGCTTGCAAAATTCACGCGTCACCATGAATCGAACCCAGTTTGGGTCCAGGTTAGAGCTGTCGCTTCGATGGGTGCCGCCATGTTTGCTGACGCAAAGGTTTTGGGGCCGCTATTTGGGCTCCGGCTAAATCGGTGAAATAGCGTTCCCAACGCAAAACCCAAACGCAGTTCGCGTCTCGCGCATGCGCAGTGGCTTCGAAGCTATTTCTTTGGGGCCCCTATTCTAAAGCTCTCTATTGTCTCCGCTTAGCCACGGAATGAGCACAATGGTGAATGGACCAGACCATACCCAACGTTTATGATACTTTTCCAGTTTCCGAACTTCTCGCTATAGCCTGTGCGCAGCAAGCGGCCCGCAGCCGTTCCGCCACCGCAGCGCTGCCGTTGACTTTCGCACGGAGAAAGTCATGGAGGGAAAAAAGTCAACAAGAGGAGACCCAGCTCGGCGAAAACTGGGCAACCAGAACCAGCAAGTAATGACGCGAGCACAAGTAAAAGGAACGGACAGGACAACGCTGGACTTCTTGGTTTTCTTGGCATGCGTGGCGGAGATTTGTGGAATGCATTCGCAATAAACTTCAGTTGCAAGTCCAGCGTTGTTCTATCCGTTGCTTGTGCTCGCGTATGTGTGTGTTGGACTCCCTTAAAGCTGTTTCACATGGCGCGATTGGGGCGAAAAAAATCGTTCTGCCGCGCAAGTTGCAGAGCGATTTTTGCTGACAGCTTTCACATGCGTTTGCGGCAGCGTATTTCCGTCGCAGCGATGCGCAAGGTTGCCCCCTGGTCACGAAGTATCCATGCCTGCGTGGTTAAATAAAAGCATGGAAACTAGTCAAATATTCGAATTTTCCTATTATTCGGTAACAGAATAGGTACACCGTTTTTCGACGTTTAATAGCGTTGAGACTTTACGACAGCTCGCAGATACGGTGAGTGAGGCGCTGCACAACACCGCAAGTATGAACGTGCGGCTAGTGCGGCGCCGGTGGGGTGGTTCCGTTTACACTCTAGTTTCGTTGTTATATGGAAGCCACAACTTCTTTTCCTGGATGTGTATTTGCTTTTGCAGAAGTACAAGCTACTATCGAGCGTGCATGTTGCGCAAATTGCGCTACAAATTGCGCCAGCTGGTTGCTGGCGCAATTTGTAGCGATGAAGATGTTGACGACGGTGGCGATCGACTGGGTATAGGCCTTATGTTGAAGTGGCGACCTTCTGCCGACCTGGATAGCGTGCATCTTCTCCTTTTAAACGAATTGTGTAAGCGGAAGAAAAATGTTTATGAAGCTCCGAAGCCGCAAACACTGGCGGGTACGCCCTATTCAAACATGGCTAAAACTTGCGCGCGACCTTGCTCCGGCCGTGACTGGTGCATGCGACTGGGGCAAAGCAGACGAAAGGTACCCTGGGGCGCTATTCTGGACATTTCGCCATTTTCTTCGATGCGTGACGTAGACGCGACGCGAATAAAATGGCGAGTAAAACGTGACGTCAACTTGACGTTTTGCCTCGGAAACTGAAATGCAGGCGCTGATCGTAAGGTTCTCAGTAAAGCAAAACAGTTTTCCTCCGCAGTAAAAATAAAGCAGCTAGCTTAAAGCGCATGATTGCTCCGTCGAAAACGCTGGTCGCTTCCGTCGTCTGCTGCGTGCGAGCCGTTGTCTCCTTCACCACAAACATCACTGCAACAAAGTACCGCCTCCAGCACTCATTCGTTAACGCTGGAACAGTTGGAACAAAACATGCAACTCATGTTCGCAGAGCTACACAAACTCAAACGAATGGTAGAGGATGTGCAAACAAAAGCCGCAGCCGTCCCCCGAAAGAGGGTCAGTCAAAGTCCGGGAGCTCCTACCAGGACACCGAAAGCTATAGAGCACACTGATAGCGACAGTAATATCCATGGATAATATGGCAAACAACACAAAGACCGGACACATTGAAATCTGGCAATGGAATTGCTGCACGCTACGCACTAAATTGGCTAATTTCACGCACTACATAGAATCGGCGCCAATCCCTCCCGACGTTATCTGTATTCAGGAAATAGGGAAACAACATCAAAAACTCAAAGGGTACGAGCTTTATGCTCACCCTGACTACCCTCAAGTAGCCACCTTTGCCAAGAAGGATGTCGCGATTAGCGTAAATTATTTTTTCCGGGAACCTATTCAGCACCAGATAATCACGATTTGGCCGCAGAAAAGGGGCAAACCTAAAACAATTATTGTCAACGTTTATAGTTCTCCCAGAGAAAAACAGGCGGATTTTGAAAACGTGGTGGCCACCGCGGTGCGACTCGCTCAAGGTAGGGACAAATTAATATTGTTAGGCGACTTTATCGCTCAACACTCAAACTGGGGCTACAGTAGAGTCAATCCCAAGGGCATATTGTTAGCAGACGTTGTAGAGCGCTACGGACTTTTCCAGCTAACTCAACCGGATCTCCCAACGCGAATCGGAAACAGCGTGTCCCAGGACACTTCCCCCGACCTCACGTTCACCAACAACGAAAGTGAGACGCGATGGACGAACCTCGGTGAAAACCTAGGAAGTGATCACTATATCTTAAGCATATCGGTTAATGCAGCCAGGATTCGAAGAGCTATTGGCAAGGCAAGGCTATCCGACTGGACCAAATTTCGTGAAAAACAGAAAACAATCGGCAGCATAACAGACGTAGGAGAATGGGCCGAGCAGATCCGAGTTATTCACTCTAGGGTCACCAAAACAATTGAAACGACAACGGAGGCTCCAGCCGTGGATCGTCACCTGTTGCATCTCTGGGAAGCCCGGAGAGGCCTCACAAAAAGGTGGAAAAGGCAGAAGCTTAATCGTAAACTCAGGATACGGATAGCTCAGCTAGCGCAGGAAGCTTACGAATACGCACAAAAGTTAAGCGACAGCAATTGGCGTCAGTTCAGCGACTCGCTTCGGGGTACGTTGACTACAAAGAAAACATGGCGCATTCTTCGAAGTATGATTGACCCGGGAGGAACAAAAACAGTCGCGAATCGCACACTTAAGCTGCTTGAAAACGAGTTTGAAGGTCGGGAAGCTGACATGATAGACAAAATTAAAGAGATATACGTAGGAACTGTACCGACCGGGCAATCCACCAAACCCGTTTACGAAGGTCAGGACCAACCGGAACTGGACGCCCCTATAACCTTTGAAGAGGTTTACGCAGCGGCACACTCCTTCAAGAAAAACACGACCCCAGGGGTAGATCAGGTCACGAACGCAATGATTCGCAATCTAAGTGACGACACGCTAAAGAGCTTGACCAAATTCTTTAACGACACGGTCTGGACAGCGGACGGCGTCCTTCCAAAAGAATGGAAGGAAGCAAAAATTATTCTTATTCCAAAACCAGGTAAGCCTCGTAACATCAACAACCTTCGACCCATCTCCCTAACGTCGTGCGCGGGGAAACTCTTTGAAAAGGTTGTGCAGGTCCGGCTCTCGAACCACATAGAGCTAAACAACATGTTCCCCTCCAACATGTTCGGTTTCCGACCTCACGTGTCAGCGCAGGACGTTTTTCTACTACTAAAGCACGAGGTCCTGCACCCCAACAGAGGGTCGGAAGATAAATTTGTACTGGCATTGGACATCAAAAAGGCCTTCGACAGCATCTCCCACCACGCTATTCTGGAGGGACTGGAAGCGGTGAACTGCGGAACGCGAATTTATAACTACGTGCGCTCATTCCTCAGCCACCGCACGGCCACAATCGGATTAGGCTCCACGCGGTCCGACACCTTCAACTGTCCCGACAGAGGTACCCCTCAGGGAGCTATACTCTCTCCACTGCTATTCAATGTAGGGATGAGAAAGCTAGCCCTGGAGCTAGATAAACACCCGAATCTCGGTTGTGCGATATATGTCGATGATATCACGTTCTGGGCTCACCAGGGGTCCTACGGGAGCAAGCAAGAAACCCTTCAAAAGGCCATAGACGCAGTCGTGGAATACGCGAGGGCGGCGGATATGGCATGCGCACCCGAAAAATCGGAATTCATTCGGGTGCGTGCGAAGTACGCAAGAAAGAAGGACTGGGTGCCGCTCACTCTGACTCTCGACGGGGTGCCAATTCGTGAAGTGGAGACACTCAGAATATTGGGGGTGTGGATACAGCAGAATGCTGGAACATCTCACACCCTACAAAAACTAAAGGCGGTCACAGGAAACGTGGCCAGAATGATAAGGAGAGTGGCAAGAAGCAGAGACGGCCTAACTGAGGGAGAGACCATCAGCCTGGTTCACGCATTCGTAATTAGTCGACTCACATACGCCCTTCCGTATCAGGCCTTGACAAACCAAGAGATTAAACAGGCAAATGCAATAATAAGAAAAGCCTTCAAAGCCGCCCTTGGTCTTCCCGAATGCACTAGCACAGAGAGATTCGAGGGACTGGGCCTGCACAATACTTTTGACGAGTACGCAGTCACGACGTTATATTCCCAGAAAGAACGACTTTGTTCTTCAACTCAGGGCAGGGAAGTATTGGCGAGGTTAGGCTTTCCCCTGAGACCCCAGTATTGCGGAGAGGAAACGGCACAGATAGACCGCAATGTTCGATCGCACGTCGCGGTGGCCCCAATTCCCAAAAACATGCACCCCAAGTACCATCCCGGACGACGCAGACCAAGGGCAAAGACCCTTCACAAACGTTTCGGCATGGGACCGGGGGTGTATTATACGGATGCCAGTCGAGCCAGCTCACACACTTTCACCATAGTCTCTACATGCAACAACAACGTAACAACGGCATCCTTCAAAACCGCCTCGGCATGCGTGGCAGAGGCTGCAGCCATTGCCTTGGCCATTCAGGACGCCGAGCGCCAAACCAATTCGGCTGTCATATTATCCGACTCACAAGCGGCTTGCCGCCTGTTTTTACAAGGAACGGCACCCAAATCAATAATCAAAATTTTAGGCACTCAACTAGAGGGGCACCACACTATCGTCTGGTGTCCGGCACACGTGCGACTGGCAGGAAACGCTAGGGCCGACCGTATTGCTCGAGGTTTGAACGTCCGAGCAACGGCATGGCCTAGCGACGTCCTTCCACCGAATTCTCGTGACATCCTCCTACAGCAAAGGCAGGAGCGGAGACGTTTTGGACATCCTCACTCCGATTTAAACAGCGAACAGGAGAGGGACTGGCGTCGTATTCAGACGAGAACATACCCCAACCTGCACCACCTACACAGAATACACCCCACGAGGTTCTCTGACGAGTGCCCGTGGTGAACAGACACACCCACACTAAAACACATCACATGGGAGTGCCCCAGGAGGCCTCCGCACATAGACAGTCCCATATTACACCAACATCCACTAATGAGGAATAGACAGTGGGAGGCATGGCTTGCGGACGAGGGTCGGGAGAGCCAGTTGGCTCTTCTGGACCAAGCCCAGCGAGCCGCTCGTGCCAGTGGGGCCCTGGAATAGGGGCTCCAACCATCGTGCCTTATTTTATTTACATTGAATAAAGTTTTACTCTCTCTCTCTCTCTCATTGGCTAGGATACGTGTCCCCGGAAAATGGAACGAGCCCTCGTATGTTGGCGCCAACGCTTGTTTTCTTCTTTGAGACACATACGCGACCTGCAAGCGGTGATGCGGGTACGTTCTAGGCCATGATATCGCTACCTAGTGAAAGGTAATTGACTCAGCTCGACTCGGCTGGCTGAGAAAGGCTGAATATCACCGGTAGCGTTGCGCGCGCCAGAGATATCTGCGTACGCGACGCAAGCGTCAGCACTGCCATCTCTTGTTTACCTCGCTGGTTACTTGCACCGCGGGAGGAAACTTCAAGGCGCCGCCTTGCGTAGATTCCTTTTTATAAATTAAAGCGACGCCGTTATCATAACTTCTGATCGTGCGAAAATGCATTAATCTTGATTACAATACAAACGCAGAAGCGAAAAGTGGACAACGCTGCCGAAAGTTGGCTATGTTCAACCAATGTTATTTCGTATAAACGCGTTCTTTTAAAAAAAAATGATGGTCCAAACAAATGCCAACACCACCCGAGAACGATGCAAATACTTGAGCACGCGTTATGAACAAAATATTTTCATGGCGCCATACGACGGGGAAAATGGGGCGATACGCGTTCCTCTCGGCCGCCATTGCACATGGCTGCTCATTAGCACAATTCGCGCGGCTCGTCGCACCACAAAATATCGCGGAAGATCTCTGCAATGTCGGCCCAGCGGAACGTCACGCAGCGTCGAATTCACGTTTACGAAACGGCCCTTCCTGTGACGCTCCCCACGGCATATTGCTTCAGCCAATCAGCAAGCTGACATGGCGCCTATCTTGAATCGCCACCACATATTCGCAAAATCGCAGGTGCATTGCAGGGATGTTTCTGTACGCTACCGGGTCACTTTCCTTTTGAAGCGCTAGCGTAGGAATATAGCTGTAAAGGAGCAAAAAATGTATTAGTCTATAAAATTTGCAGTCCCACGTCACGTTTCGTCATCTTGCTGAAAATGCAAAATTGTCTTTTGCAAAACTTCCACTTTCCTTCACAAATTTCAAGGCACGTCTGCTCTCGACATACAATCAGAGAGTAAACATGGCGGATAATGGCGGCCGTGCAGCCGCCATACGTGTCGAGAATAGCACCCCTGTACGTCTACATTCACCCATGACGTCACGTCCGTTAAAACACATGATGTCACATCCGCACATTTGCATAGTGTCTGTCTTTCGGGACCGATCGCGCTGCGAAGCGGTCCGTATTCTGTGCCCACTTACAGCGTAAGTAATTCATGTTTCCACTCTACGCGTGTAATAATATGTTCAGGCTGTCAACTGTTTGAGAAAAGAAGAGGCCGAGAAGTGAGGATAGCTTAACTAACGACTACTAGATTCAGGAGATATACAATCATTCAATGCTTTTTGAACCCAGCTGTAGCTAATTCTTCAGAATATTGACACGTCTTATTCCCTTGGCACAAAAATTCCTTTCACACCAGAAAAACTGAAGTTATCTTTACCCGATTACGTTGTCGAATACCAAAATTAAATTTCTATCGTCACAGGGCTGGTCTGGTGCCCTCCCCTCTGTGCCCAGTCTGTGGAGAAGATGAACCAATAGATCATTTTTTTCATATTCTGCCGCCGTCTTACTTCTTTAAGAAAAAATATTCTACAATCAAGATTTACACAGCTCGGTTTAAGCTTTTCAATTATAAATATCCTTTCTCTAGGAGCCTCCTCTCTTGGAAAGTGCAACAAGGATATTTGCTCAAGCGTGGAGGAATTTATAGTTGCTACAAAGAGATTGTCCTGAATTCTTAAACATTTTATTTTTGTTCGTTTCCTCCAGTTAGCTTACCAATTTTAGTATTTAATAATGATTGCCTAATTTCACCCAAACCTTGGCCAATCCCCCACAATGGGTGTGCGCCATCGCATAAGGAATTCCAGACCATACCATACCACACCATGTTTTTATGTCGGCTCCGGCTTTCTCAAATGTCTTCGCAGCTTTTTCTGTAATTAGCGACCTAAAGTTTTCACCAAATGATTCTTGAAGTTCTCCGGACTCTGTGGACACCTCGCTTTCAGGTGGAACTTTCCATTTTCCTGGGAACCGCACCTTTTCTCCACCCGCCACGTCGCCGCCGCGCTAAGCCTAGCTCGCCGGTCGTTAAGCCTCCGTCTGCACCGGCTGCGTCTCGGCGGTGTTTCGCGCCTCAGCTCGCGGCGTTTACATCTCCCATCAGAGTAATCTCGCACCTCTGCCTTCGCTATGGAGATCCAGGTCGCCGGCCAGGATATTTCGCCGGAAGAAGTGACCGCCCAGTCTGGCTGGCTCACTGCACGATCCCGCCGCTCAAAACGCAGCACGGACAACTTGACCCCGACCGATGAATCATCTCAAGGCCCAAGTAGCCGGCCCCGCTCTCGGGCGAGGCAGCCGGTTAAAGTTCAAGTGTTAAAGGCGGGCCGCATGCCGCCGCTTCCGACGGAGGATATCAAGAATGTCATTCGCCCCAAAGGCGCCCTTCATATAGCCAAGATTGGCAGTCCCATGGTAACCGCCGGCATTCTCCAAGCAGCGAAGCTCACGAACGAAGAAAGCTCAGAAGACACCGTCTGCCCGAATACGCAACAAAACATCGTTGTCGTCAGCACACCTCACTCGGACCATGCCGACCTGTACGCTCGCATCCGCTCTATCCAAGTGAACGGCGTGAATCACGAGGTGAATGCCTACGAAACCGCAGCTGAGCACACGACGAAGGGGGTCATCCGTGGGATCCCACTCACGGAGAGCCCCCAACAGATCCACAACAAAATTGTCACTGCCCGAAACCCGACAGCCTTGGCAGCCAAGCGCATCGCCTCTACTACAACAGTGATCATCGCTTTTGACGGACTGGATGAGCCTTATTAGGTTCGCTACGGCTCCACGTTACTCCCATGTTCGCTATATCGGAAGCAAATTGACATTTGTTACCAGTGTGGCCGCCTCGGACACAGTATGGACGTTTGTCCCTACCCAAATAACAAGATATGCCGGAGCTGCGGTGTCTGCAACCCCCCCCCCCCTCGCCGACCATAAATGTAACCAAAGTGCGCGCTCTGTGGTGGTCCCGGTCTCACGCCGGCAAAAGCTGTGCCGCTCGTTATAAAACCATGTACGTCATCCTCAAGCGTATCGGGGAACGACGAACAACCTGCCAAGTCACCTATAAACAAGCCGGCCCCTCCACCCTCAACACCAGAACCAGGTCACGCTCCCGTACACCGTCAAGGGGGAGCCGTTCCCGCTCCAAAACTCCATCTCGATCCAGGCAACAATGCTCAAGATCCCGGAATGCATCGGCTTCATGCATCACATCTACCAACAACAATAAGGTGAGCTTCGCAGAGGCTCTCAGGGGCACCTCGAGAGAGCGTCGTAAGATCACCAACATACGTCACCTCCCCTCCTCTTTCACCAGATAACCCAGAAATAGCTCAGCTTAAGCGCGAGAACGCCATCTTACGCGACCTCCTAACTAAACTCACGCAGGAGGTTAGAGACCTCAAACAATCCCAAACACCAGCCCCTACACCTATCGCACAGAATGTCCCTGCCCCTAGTCAGGAGGCCCCCTCGACTCCCGCCCCAAAGAAGGGAGCCCTGCAAGATGGAGCCACGGGCCAGGTCCACTCTGAAGTTAGACATGCTCATCTCACTTCAAATAACTATTAGCACTTTACAACATGCACTGGACTCCATCCAGCAAGCCTTCATTGGTATTGTACAAGGAGTGACCAACCTGGAAACTCATATTCTCACGCCTCCTAGCCATGCCGCCTCCGTCTGCGACCCTTCCGGGACGCCGATGGCGACATCCACCATCTCCCATCATGGCTCACACTAATCAAGACGCACTCATTTGGCAGTGTAACTGCCGAGGCTTTCACCAGAAACAACCGGTACTCTATCAATACCTACGCCAACATACCCGCCGCCCGGATGCTATCCTACTTCAAGAAACCAATAACGTCCCCACCACGCTCCACGGTTATCAAACCTTCCATACCACCCATCCTCTTCGCCGGGTCTCCACCCTAGTACGACGTCGTATCCCTGTTATTGAACATGATCTCAATAGTCCTCACATCGAACATCTATTCCTCGAATTAATTCCCAGTCGTAAACGGAAAGAATGCATCTTCCTTCTGAACATTTACAACAGCCCCAAGGACAAAGCAAGGTGTCGCTTCCTCACCCTCTTTAAGAAGGCTCTTCACGTAGCTGGAACGCACCCCCTACTCATCGGCGGCAATTTCGACCTCGCCCATACAGGCTGGGGCTACGTTCTCACGGAAGCTGCAGCTCGCAACCTCTGGCAAGATTACCACGACTTAGGCCTTACGCTCATCACGGATTCCTCCTTTTCTACACACCTCGGTACCTCCACTACCCGAGACTCTACCCCCGACCTCACCTTCATCAAACATATCAACAATGCACACTGGACCAATACCCAGCAAGACTGGGCAGCGACCATTACATCCTTGCTCTCTCTTTACCCCAACTCGCTGCCGCCCCTGCCCCTACTAAAGAATTCCCCATTACCGACTGGGATGTTTTTCGTGAGATACGCATAGGTTCTACCTCAGCAGAAGGCATTGCCGACATTAACACCTGGACGCAAGCGCTACGCACTGATGTTCAAATGGCCACTCGGGTGGTAACTACAGATGCCTCAGTTGAACGCATGGATAGCCGCCTCACCCATCTTTTGGAGGCTAAGGCCTCCATCCTAGCTCGATGGAAGGGGCAGCACCTAAACCGTCGCTTCAGAAGTAAGATCTCCAAACTCAACACAGCGATCGAGGAGCATTGTCAAACCCTCAGCCGGCAACAATGGACTGAGCTGTGTAACACGGTGGAGGGACAACTTCACAACAGGTGCTTGACTACCTCTGCAGCAGATATATCTCCATGGGACAAGTCAGTCCACACAGCAATTACATAGGTAATCCCCACCCTACACTAGACGCCGATTTCAGCGTATCTGAAATACATGCTGTTCTTCGCCAGCTTAACGGTCGTTCTGCTCTAGGGCCAGACGGGGTCACTAACAAAACCCTTCGCAATCTCGATGACGAGTCCGTGTCCCATCTGACTGACTACATCCACGATTGCTGGCGCAGTGGCGCCCTCCCAGCGGCCTAGAAGACTGCCAACGTTATCCTAATCCCAAAGCCTGGCAAACCATCTAGCCTCAATAACCTAAGGCTCATCTCCCTCACTTCATGTGTAGGCAAGGTGATGGAACACGTCTTAGCACGCATCAACGGTCACCTCGAAGACAACTCTCTCTATCCCCACACCATCATTGGATTTCGCCCTCACCTTTCTACTCAAGACGCTATGTTGCAGCTCAAACATCAAGTGCTAAACGATCGTTCCCGTAACGTGAAAGCCATCCTCGGACTCGACCTCACTGAAGCCTTTGATAACATTTCCCATGCAGCTATCTTTGACCAGGTCTCCCACCTCCACCTGAGACAGCGAGCCTACAATTACATTCGTGACTTTCTTTCCAATCGTACGGCCACCCTCTGGGCTGGGGATTTACAATCAGACCAACTTCCCCTTGGCAGCAAAGGCACCCCGCAAGGTTCAGTTATCTCTCCCATGCTCTTTAACTTAGTCATGATTGGCCTTGCCCAGCAACTGCAATGAGTCGACAATATCAACCATACCATCTACGCCGACGACATCACCATCTGGTCGTACTGAGGCAGTGATGGTCAAGTGGAGTCAGCCCTCCAAACGGCGATTGACATGGTTGAAGCCTATCTCCAAGGGAACGGTCTGCGCTGTTCGCCGGCTCAATCGGAGCTTCTTCCCTACAAACCCATTCAGTGGGGTTGCCCTCCCAAACACCAATCTGATCACCGACCCTGTGACGCCATCACCCATGCTTTCAAGATGGCAGTCCTATCCCATACGTCCCTAGCATCCGGGTCCTCGGTCTCACCATCTCTACCAACGGCTCGAACGCCTTGGCTCTCAACAAGATATGTGCCCAATCTCAAAACACCTTACGACTTCTTAAACGTATCTCTAACCAACTAGGGGGACTCAAAGAAGAAAGCCTTCTCCGCCTTGTCCAATCCTTTGTCATATGTCACAATACCTACGTTGCTGCGTACCTCAACTGGTACCGGGCTGAGCAAAACAAGCTCGACACCCTCATACGAAAGGTCTACAAGCAAGCACTGGGCCTCCCGCATTGCACCAGCACTGAACTCTTCAACCAACTGGGAGTTCACAGCAACCTTTCCGAACTCATTGAAGCCCAACTCGCTCACTCTCAGCTTGAACGGCTCACCCTTACTGAAACGAGACGCTTTATTCTATCGACGCTTGGCTTCACCTACCATCAGCATCATCAGCCTGGTTACGCCTACTGCAGGACAAAGGCCTCTCCCATACTTCTCCAACTACCCCGGTCATGTACTAATTGTGGCCATGCCGTCCCTGCAAACTTCTAAATTTCATCCGCCCACCTAACTTTCTGCGGCCCCCTGCTTCGCTTCCCTTCCCTTGGAATCCAGTCCGTAACCCTTAATGACCATCATTTTCTTCCATCCTCATTATATGTCCTGCCCATGCCCCCCCATTTCTTTTTCTTGATTTCAACTAAGATGTCATTAACTCGCGTTTGTTCTCTCACCCAATCTGCTCTTTTCTTATCCCTTAACATTACACCTATCATTCTTCTTTCCATAGCTCGTTGCGTCGTCCTCAATTTTTGTAGAACCCTTTTCGTAAGCCTCGAGGTTTCTGCCCCGTAGGTGAGTACTGGTAAGACACAGCTATTATACACTTTTCTCTTGAGGGATAATGGCAACCTGCTGTTCATGATCTGAGAATGCCTGCCAAACGCACCCCAGCCCATTCTTATTCTTCTGATTATTTCCGTCTCATGATCCGGATCCGCCGTCACTACCTGCCCTAAGTATATGTATTTCCTTACCACTTCCAGTGCCTCTCTACCTATTGTAAATTGCTGTTCTCTTCCGAGACTGTTGAACAATACTTTAGTTTTCTGCAGATTAATTTTTAGACCCACTCTTCTGCTTTGCCTTTCCAGGTCAGTGAGCATGCATTGCAATTGGTCCCCTGAGTTACTAAGCAAGGCAATATCAGCAGCGAATCGCAAGTTACTAAGGTATTCTCCATTAACTTTTATCCCCAATTCTTCCCAATACAGGTCTCTCAATACCTCCTGTAAACACGCTGCGAATAGCATTGAAGAGATCGTATTTCCCTGCCTGACGCCTTTCTTTATTGGGATTTTGTTGCTTTCTTTTTGGAGGACTACGTTGGCTGTGGAGCCGCTATAGATATCTTTCAGTATTTTTACATACGGCCCATCTACACACTGATTCCGTACCGCCTCCATGACTGCTGAGGTATCGACAGAATTAAACGCTTTCTCGTAATCAGTGAAAGCTATATAAAATGGTCGGTTACATTCCGCACATTTCTCTATCACCTGATTGATAGTGTGAATATGGTCTATGGTTTAGTAGCCTTTACGGAATCCTGCCTAGTCCTTTGCTTGACAGAAGTCTAAGGTGTTCTTGATTCTATTTGCGATTACGTTAGTGAATAGTTTGTCGGCAACGGACAGTAAGCTGATCGGTCTATAATCGTTCAAGTCTTTGCCGTCCCCTTTCTTATGGATTAGGATTATGTTAGCGTTCTTCCAAGATTCCGGTACGCTCGAGGTCATGAGGCATTGCGTATACAGGGTGGCCAATTTCTCTAGAACAATCTTCCCACCATCCTTCAACAAATCTGCTGTTACCTGATCCTCTCCTGCTGCCTTCCCCCTTTGCATATCTCCCAAGGCTTTCTTTACTTTTTCCGGCGTTACCTGTGGGATTTGGAATTCCTCTAGACGATTTTCTCTTCCATTATCGTTGTGGGTGCCACTGGTACTGTATAAATCTCTATAGAACTCCTGAGCCACTTGAACTATCTCATCCATATTAGTAATGATATTGCCGGCTTTGTCTCTTAACGCATAGATCTGATTCTTGCGAATTCCTAGTTTCTTCTTCACTGTTTTAGGCTTCCTCCGTTCCTGAGAGCATGTTCAATTCTATGCATATTATACTTCTTTATGTCCGCTGTCTTACGATTGTTGATTAACTTCGAATGTTCTGCCAGTTCTATTCTAGCTGTCGGGTTAGAGGCTTTCATACATTGGCGTTTCTTGATCAGATGTTTCGTCTCCTGCGATAGTTTACTGGTATCCTGCCTAACGGAGTTACCACCGACTTCCATTGCACACTCCTTAATGATGCCCACAAGATTGTTGTTCATTGCTTCAACACTAAGGTACTCTTCCTGAGTTAAAGTGGAATACCTGTTCTGTAGCTTGATCTGGAATTCCTCTATTTTCCCTCTTATCGCTAAATCATTGATCGGCTTCTTATGTACCAGTTTCTTCCGTTCCCTCCTCATGTTTAGGCTAATTCGAGTTCTTACCATCCTGTGGTCACTGCAGCGCACCTTGCCGAGCACGTCCACATCTTGTATGATGCCAGGGTTAGCGCAGAGTATGAAGTCTATTTCATTTCTAGTCTCGCCATTCGGGCTGCTCCACGTCCACTTTCGGCTAACCCACTTGCGGAGAAAGGTATTCATTAGCCGCATATTATTCTGTTCTGCAAACTCTACTAATAACTCTCCCCTGCTATTCCTAGTGCCTATGCCATATTCCCCCACTGGCCTTCTCCAGCCTGCTTCTTGCCTACCTTGTCATTGAAGTCGCCCATTAGTATAGTGTATTTAGTTTTCACTCTACCCATCGCCGATTTGACGTCTTCATAGATGCTTTCGACTTCCTGGCCATAATGACTGGATGTAGGGGCGTAGACCTTTACAACTTTTATTTTGTGCCTCTTATTAAGTTTTACAACAAGACCTGCCACCCTCTCGTTAATGCTATAGAATTCCTGTATGTTACCAGCTATATTCTTATTAATCAGGAATCCGACTCCTAGTTCTCGTCGCTCCGCTAAGCCCCGGTAGCACAGGACGTGCCCGGTTTTTAGCACTGTGTATGCTTCTTTTGGCCTCCTAACTTCACTGAGCCCAATTATATCTCATTTGCTCCCCTCTAATTCCTCCAATAGCCCTGCTGGACTCACCTCACTAGATAACGTTCTAGCTTTGAACGTTGCCAGGTTCATATTCCAATGGCGGCCTGTCTGGAGCCAGTGATTCTTAGCATCCTCTGCTGCGTCGCAGGTCTGACCGCCGCCGTGGTCTGTTGCTTCGCAGGTGCTGGGGACTGAGGGCCGGGGTTTGATTGTTGTGTTCATATAGTAGGTTGTCGCGAAGTACTGCACCAGGGTGGCCAATCCTGCACTGGTGAGGGAGTGCCTTACCGGTTCTGGTCACCGGGATCAGGCCACACTCCAGGCCTGTTTATGCAATTTTACCAACACGCGGATTTCTTTTTTTTTAATCGGGTTCAAAATTGCTGGCACCGGGATTCGAACCATGCACCTCTTGCACGCGAGGCGGGTGTTCTACCTCTACGCCACCGCTGCACGTCAGCAACACCATCAGCAAGAGGGCCCCAAACGACCGATCCCGACCGACATCCGCAGCTGGATCTACATAGACCCTATCCCTAGAAACATGCATCCTGAATATAACAGGGTCATCGCCAAGCTCGGACCGGAGCTATTATAAAAGCCCTTGCTCACGTACCTGGCGTCACATTTGTTGATGCAGCCCAATATTCTCATGGCACACGATTTGTGGCCGTCGCCACACGCGATGGAGTCCTACACCACGCCTCCAGCGTCACACCCCCACTGCCGAGACGGCTGAAGACGTGGCCATCGCCCTGGTCACTCTAGGTCCTACCTGTCACACCATCGAGTGCGACTCTCGCTCAGACGTCACTAACTTCAGCAAAGGCCGTATTTCTCGCCAAGCTCTTCGCATCCTCTGGCAGGCACCACACTCTAAAGACAGCCTAATCTTTCTAACATGGATCCCGGCCCATGCGGGCCCTGTCCACCCACATCTCCCCAACCTCAACGAGGTCACCCACTCTATTGCGCGAGGCCTTGTCAACCGCGCCGGAGACACTGGAGATGAGTTGGACACCAGGGACTATCTGACAACTTATAACGATCTCGTTAAGGCCTTTTGCCTCAGTCGCCGAACCTTCCCCCCGCCTCTCCCCAAATTCAGCCGGGCGCAGGCTACCACCCTGCGTCTGCTACAAACACGTACCCTTCACCCTCCCGCTTCCACCTTATATTTCCAGACGTCTACACTACCCCCAACGGCCGTTGCTGTGGCATTCACCCGGCTACGCTTCCGCATATGGTGTGGGAGTGCCCGGCACAGTACACACAGAATAACACCACGACTCTCTCGTCGAGGTTGCATGAGGCTCTGCGGAGCTCCGCCCTCGACGACCAAACCTGGGCGACACAGGACGTCCGTGAGGCGGCGACGAGGCAAGCCCTCGACGTCCCTTCATGGGAGGCTCAGGCCCGGCCATCATAAAGTGCTGGTTGTACAATAAAAGTTTATTCCTACTCCTCGTCAACTGTTTGATGCGTTACCGTTAGGTACCTTGCGCGCATGCTTTAAGGCGAAAACATTTAATGGCTCATACTCGCGGCGCCCGACCGTCTGCCTGTCCGTGCCCTCGAAGAGTGCCAGATGTGGCATCTCTCCCTCACGCCCTTTCAGCAATCGCGTAATGGCACAGCGGTGCATAGCAACAGTTGCGCCGCCACAGCTGTGGCCTCTCCCCCTTACGCTCTCTCAGCAATCACGTGATGGCAAAGTGGCGCGCGCGGCAACGCTCCTTTGTCAGACGTCTCCTTGCAGCAGTCGAGTTAGTCGGATGGCTCCCAAGCGGCCCGGTGATGATTCCACGGGAAGCGGTTCGGGGAAGCGCCTCAAGAATGTGGATTTCCCCAATACCAAACACCAGAAGGAGAATGAGGGAATGCGCATGCGGCGAGCTAACATGTCACCGGGCACCAATGCCAGGGAAGCGCAGCGTAGACGGCAGCAGCGAGTGACCGCGTCACCGGGCACCACGGCCAGGGAAGCGGAACTGAAGCGACAACAGCTAGTGGCCGCGTCACCGGGCACCAAGGCCAGGGAAGCGGAACGAAAGGGGCAGCAGTGGCTGTCGTCGCAACCAGGTCCCAACACCGACTACAGCAACACACCCAGTACGTCTAGTACCAACAACGCTACTCGACAGCACTCAGCACCGAGTATACTGCACGCGGCTGCCACAAGCTACTTCCAGAAGCATTTCGTGCAGAACCCGTTTGTAGCTGTGTGTTCAGTGTGTTATCGCATGTGGTTCGCCAACGACCTTAGCAAGGCCCCACAACAGAGCCATGGCATTCTCACGGAGCATTTCCCAAACAGAGATATTAGCGCGTTCAGGGTGTGCCGAACCTGCCGCACCTCGCTCAATGAAGTGAATATCCCCAACTGCTCGACTAGCAACGGGTATGTGTACCCACCCAAGCCATCATACCTGCCTCGGCCTAATGCAGTCAGTGAGAGGTTTATTGCACCTAGGATTCCTTTCATGCAGATTAGGCGACTACTATACCATACTTCGGGGCAGCTGTCCATCACAGGCCCCATAGTCAACGTCCCAATCAGCGTCCCCAAGACCATCACCATGCTACACGACAAGAATGCGAATGATGTCGCACTGCACGTAAACATCAAGCGTAGTATGATCTACAAGACTTCATATGTGCAAGGAATGGTCAAGGAGGATCTAGTGTTGTGGCTTAAATACCTCATGGGCACGGAACTATACCGCTTCTACGGGATCAAAGTCGACATGCAACAGATCGATGACATCTGTGCAAATGCCGCGCCGGTGTGTGGATAATGAAGAAATGATTGCCTCGGATTTGCAAGAGAAACACGGAAAAAAAACTGAACTCGTCGGACTCGTTTCAACTGCGGTAGTCAGTCGAACGGGCACAGGCTTTCGCCGAACAGACTTTGGAATTTACAAAGTGTCCTTCAATTTTTGCCTTCTTGGCCGCGTCAAATACAGCCGGCCTGTGGAATGGGCCGTGGCATCCCATATAGGGCTGCTCAGATGAGTAGCGTTGCCTCCGTCAGGATCGTCAATGCGCGCACATAACCATTCAGCAGTCTGGTTCAGCGAAGAATGCGCGAAAGTACGAGGACGTAAGAAAACACTAGCATGGCGAGCTGTTCCGTCAGATCGTGCTACATCGCGCTTTTTTTCGAAGATCATCTCGGTCTTAGAACACTTCTGCTACTGCTTTTTTACAGCTTTGCTGCCGCTCATTTAATCGTCACCTTGCATTCTTTTTATTAAGACAAATGGCATCACTGCGCGGAAGAGCGCCTCGTGAAGTTTACCAACAGCCGTTTCTGCAGTTTCTGCAGCAGCAAGTGCAGCCATGGCTGCTGCAGAAAGTTTACCCATATGCTTTCCTTACGCAAATAATGCGGGTGTCACACAACGCTTTTCTGTCACATTGAAACTATCAGTCGCGATTGTTTTCTTGGCGCAAGCTGTGCGAGGGAGCCAATAGCATTCGAGAATTTCAATCCGCACCTGGCATGATCGCGATCGAAAATGTCCGTGTGACACCGGTATAAGACGATTTAGACGCGGCTTCAGCCCTGCTACTGCGTGATGCAGGATCACAATGATAAGAAAATTCAAAAGAACAAAAGAAATAATGCAGTAAGTGCGGTCAAACGTTGCCAAGCGTGATAAGCGGACCTGCCACGGAAGATAGATTGAATAAATCAGTATCCTGAAGTCAGCTTCGCCGCAGTAGACTTGTGTTGCGCGGTCAAGCATATCCAACTGTGTGGCAGTGAAGCATGCCAACATAAAAAAAGGGCCACTGTCACGGGACATATATAATATGTGTTCTTTAATGATGTACACGCGCACCCAACGTCTCCTGTTACATTACGCGCGCGGAGCCGCCTAATAAGTACTGGCAGGCCTTCAAAGCTATTTCGACAGTGGCTGTGACTCTCTGAGCCGTTGTTTTCCCGACCTCGTAAGCAGCTATTTACACGGTCATTTTTTCTGGAATGTTGATTTCTTCCTTCAGTAATAGCTACGTAATTTCGTAGTTTTTGTCCAAGTGCTTTGGTTATATGCAAGTCAAGGTGTTCTTTTTAGCCGAGCGCAGTTGTCGAAATCAAAGCGACGGTTTTGCACCAGTAGTGCCGTCACCCATTTACTACACAGTCAATCAATGACATTTTGTATGTCACTGGGAGACCAGTGACATACAAATGCATAACTAGCTGCGAGATCAGCATGCCTCTTCAGAAGCTGCTTTGCATCAAAGGCCAGGAACCTTTGCTAAGCTTCACCGCAAAACAATATGTCTATCGAATATCATAATTGTACTGCGGAGAAGCTAACCTTACGAAACGGAATTTCTCAACGTGTTTTACACTTTGGCCTCTCTACCAGTCACTACCAAACGCTTGTCGGCCCGTTGCTTGCCTAAAGTCTTGCCAGCTAATTCTCCCCGTTAGGACTGGGGGAGACTCACATATAGGAAAACTGCCAAAGAAAGCAGTTGCCGTGATGAACGCAAGCTCTGCTGTCGAAACCTATGCACTAGCCTGCTTGACGACTGCTATCCCCGCAATGTATTTATGTATCGCGGTGAAGCATGCCGATAGGGCGAAGGGTTTACGCGAATTGGGTACATTGGGTTTCAGTCAGCGAGGAACCTAACGCTCTAGCCTCAACAAAGGAGATTTTCACGGCAGGATGTCTTGACAACTTTTGTTGGTTAAAGCCGTACATCTCAGGTTAACTATTGTCACTATTAATATGCTTTACACAATACAGAAGATGCCTCACTGCAGGACACGTCTGCCATAGTTGGCCGAAACCCTGCGTGACCGTTCACTGCAAAGCAGATTGTGTATTGCGGTGAAACATACAAAAACACATTTGTCAATTTAGAGTGTAAAGACTCTTGCCCTTCGCTTTTGTGATATTATGACATTCAGTATAATGAGAACATATTCACTACTAAAAACACCCACATTGAAATGGATACATGACCATTGATAGGCAGCATGTGTTATGTTTTATCTTTCTGCTTTGTTGTGTACCTGTCATACTGCCATTATTAAATTTTCCTGTACTTTGTGAGGTGCTGACATAGATAACATACATTGCAAGGAGTCAATCTGTTATTAGTGTTCAAAGACCAGTGTGATGGCTTTTCTCAAGAAAGGTTGGGATTAAGTTCCTGTGAAGGCTTTTTAGAGGGTTAGTGTTCTGACAAGAAATCAGGTGTAAAGAAATACACCTGCGGTACCCTTGGTTTTTGTATTTAATGACGGAAAGGATGCTGAATACATGAACATTTCTCGCCTGAAGCCAAGAACAAGATGAAATATCTAAAATATTTTAAATAGCATCCATGAGGAACTGAAAGCTGGGCACACCTAGACTCAAAAAGCACTTCTCGTGCTTCAGTCCATTCAGGCTTTTGGCTACTTGGTTGAAGGCCCAGGTACATTCTCAGGACGCAGTAATTTTGGCTGCCTTTTGCTCAAGGGTGTCATAAACACAATTGAAAGATTTGCTCTTACAACTGGACAGCAGCCTTAGTTTGGGAGACCAGTGGTATGGCATATTTGAAAAAAACTTGTGGACACATAGCATTACCAGTCTGAGCAGAAACCTGTTTAAATGTGGGAACCTTCAACGTATAGATTTTTGATCATGAATTCGGAAAAATCTGTAGCACATTTAGATCCCAGATTTTAAATGCTGTATAAGTTGTCTTCTTCACTGCAGTTGCACTCGGCTTCTGTCCAAATGGGAGAGCACTTCTGCAATGCTAATCAGGGAACATTCCTCTTTACATACCTTCTTTTTGTTTATCTCGCCTACAATCAAGATCAAATGTATATAGCGCATGAATGTGCTATGCATCAACCTAACTTACACTGCCATGTTCAACAGCACAGTTCATGTAGCTGGTGTCAGTTCATTCAAGCTAAGCATTACTACAGCCTTTAGCTGCAGTAATCATAGTATGAGAGCAGACAAATGAATATGCAACGATAGTTGGATACGTTGAGATGACATCTTTTTGTGTGTGAAAAGATAACAGATGCGCAAAATGGGAGAGAACGCATGGACTTTCATATTTTCTGGCGCACAAAAAAGCCGTAGGAATAAGGTTTCTTCACTGTGCCATATAAACTATATCTTTACTCTCAAAGGTAATTCTGATTCATAGGATATGTTCCTGTGCTGTGTTTACTTTCTTGAGTGTGCTTTAGTTTTTGCACGTTAATGTTTCAAACTCGTTTTTATTTTCACACACAGAACATCTCACGTCTTGATTTGACTTCCTGGTGCAGGATGCTTGCACTCGGCATGGAGTGATGAAGTAGAGCGGTGTACTTTCAATGTACTTTCAGTGCAGATTTTAGCTGTATAACCGCAATTAATAAAAAATGAGTGCTTAAAATAAAGTGTTCCTACCCACATTCCGTACTGTCTAATTATGCTTGTATTTCTGTATTCTCTTCAGCGAAACCACTTATATGGGGAATTGATTCTGATAACTGCTTTTGAGCGTCTTAAAGAACAGCCTTGAACCCTTTCTACTGGTGCACTGGTAAAATGTATAAATGCAGCAAAATTGAAACAGAAGGCAAAATAGTAAACACCAATGCTTGATGCGGTATTTGTCAGGCTTGTATGTCAGCAATTTTCACATAAACAATTTAGTAAGACAGAGAATACTAGCACTACAAGGCACCCATCTTTCATGTTAGGCATACATAACCACAAGCCCTTTAAAGGTGGTCAGAAGATAAATGCTGGCTTTATTGAGAAACTACAGATGTTAAAGGCAGCTGTGAAAATGTATCGAGAAATTATGTGACGTGTAGCATTTACTCAGTTCAGAGAGCTTCCAAAGTTGCCATAAGGCCTCGATAGATGTGCCTGAGGGAACAGTTGTAGCCCTATTTGGAGTATGAGAAATAAACAATAATATGCAAACATAAATAACAACTCGTAATTCTATTACAAATCTTGCTATACCTTTAAAAAAGAGACAGTGAAATAAAACGTGTCATAATTTCCTTTTTTATTCATTTGGGTTGAATACAGTGATTGTAATAACACAAGAAAGCAGAGCAGGTGAGGCACATTAAAAAATGTTAGTCTGTTTTTATATTCTGCCTTCTATAGATTCAAAGTTCAGTAAAGTTAACTTGGAAAGCTACAGTGAAGTCATTGCTTGAGCCTGTATGATGCATAACAGCGGTAATTGCCAACCTAACTAGTTGGGCTTACAGTGCCTTATTTGTTGTGCATACATATTTAAGTTCTGAGCTATTGGAAGATTGATTAAGGGGTTCAATATTCTTAACAAGAAGTTTTCATTTTTGTGGTTGGTGTCCAATCTTAGACTACTTGCCAAGCCTCTTTTGACTAGACCACATGAGCTGCCATCAAACTCACCACTACTTTCATTTTTCTGATAAGAATAGTAAGTATTGAATAGCCGAACACAAACGTACACTTCTATAGCAGGCGTATTTATCTTGAGATTAAGCACCATGCTTGTATTGACGAGTGAAAAAAGACTGCTATCAGGGAAGATTGGGACTATTTTTAAACCAACGTACATTATTTCATTCAGAAACTGCACTAAAAGCCTCTCAATATCATAAGAGCCTGGTGGCAAACAAGATTTTAAGAATGAACAGCTGCTGTATGACTGGCTGTAAAAAAGTCCTAAATAGATGGCTGCCAAAACAATAAATATCAGAAGTGAAGAAAATAGAACAGAAAAGCTGTCGAAGGACTTGTTTGCTCTAAAAACACGTAAAAGGACATGTTGCATTAAAAGGTCACTGGTTAAAAAATTATAATGACTTGTTTGCCAATAATATTAAACAATAGATAAGCAAAAATCAGGCTTTGTCATGTAGTTTTCCACTATGCAACCAAAAACAAAGCTTGCATTAGCCATTTTGTTTCTGCATTGCTTCAAAAACCTATGTTGTTTAACTTCTGATCTTTTGGGATACTATGTTAGCAGACACACAACAGCAACAACTTTAATACTCAGTTGTGGCAATATATTTGGGCTAGTATTACGTAATCAAAACTGTCAAAAAGGTAATTGTTTTAGTATATGAATACTTAGTGTGTAATATTCGATTTCTATTCAAAACTTCGAATATTCATTCACTCCTACAAATAATACCTCCTTTACTAGTGTTCATGCCAAAGCTCCTCCCCGCCCTTATATGTACTTGGCATCCACCTCTACAATCCTGAGCCACACTGAAACTATGCCACGTGGCACACCAAGCGAACAAAAAATATCGTGAGGCCTTACATTTCCATTGTGTGGTAAGTACCAGTCTGCAACAACTTGGACCTGCTTGCTGTGCTGAGCAGTTATGTATCACATACTTGTAACAGTCATGTAGTGCTTTTCAAGAATCACGTTCAAACTGCACACACTAGAACATAAACTGGAATATTCAAAAAGACAAGTACACGTTTTGCTTGCCTAGTGACTTTTCGTGTGCTTAATTATGAAAAGTGTGCTGTAATATGATTAATATAATTTCCTAATGCAAAGAACGAATGAGTCAGCATCTTTTGTTTCATATATATGCGCTGAACCAAGAAAGTAATTAAGGAAGAGCACCCGAAATAAACACAAATATTGATGGGCTTATTGGCATAAAATAAATCTTACGTAACCCGCGTAACATGCTTACCAGAGCATCCCTTAACTTACAGCTGCATAACATGAAAGCCCTCTCTAACAACACACATGATTCATGATCATTCACTGTGTTAGTAACTAACTCTCACTGAAGGAGACTGGGAACACATCTGGGTATTGCATTCAATAGCTGACGCAAAATGAGAAGCATGCTTCTTGTAGGTATGAATTAACCAATTGAATAAGAAATATAGGTCCTCAAACTTCTGCTATTAAGTGTGGCAGCACTAAAGGAAAACATATTGCAACTAAAAATTGCAAGACATGTGATGAAATAACTGAAATAGCTAGGGAGAGTTTAATGGCCCAATAAACAGGAACTGCAAATTCCCAACGTTTTTGAATACATTTTTTCACATGTACTAACCTCATAAGTATGGCTTCCCTTAATGCTCGCACCTCTACCTTAATTTCATAATTCCCGATTCTCGCTGCTTTGCCCATGCTGACTGACATCTAGCACAAAGGTTAAGGCAAAAGCAGCTGGGCATGTGCATGTGTTTTGAGGCAAGCTGCCCACATCTGGTAGCCACATGTCAATTTCTCAGAGTAGATGAAAGGGAAGCCTGAGGGTAAGACATAGAGAAAGCAGATACGTTGGTTCAATGATAAATGAAACTGCCAACATGGAAAAATGGGAAAGCCCACAGAGTCAGCAGAATTTACATAGTGTGGAAAAACTGAAAAGATGCATCATGGTATTTATGTTAGGCATGTCCCAGTCAAGTTGAAAGATTTTCACTTTATATTAAACTTATGAGAAAAGACACATGACCAACAATGGGCACGGAGGCACAAGTGGAATGAAGGACTCACCGCGCATCTTTTTTGTTGTGCAGCTTCTGGGCTTCCTTTCAAGCAATGGCCCGGGTCATCGAACGCCTCCTGCTGTCCAAATCCCTTGTTGCTGCTCGACATCGACACGCCTGGCTATCAACTGCGCCGCCACTGAATCTTCACGTGCGTCAGAGAGCAGAGCGCCCGGCCCTTCTAACGTCATTCCTTGCCCGAACCTCGAGCAACGCTGTCCACCGTCAGCGACATCGTCATGGGCGATAACGGACCATTTAAAAGCACGCACCACTTGCTACCACGATAGTGGGCACGGAGGCACAAGTGGAACGAAGGACTCACAGCGCATCTTTTTTGTTGTGCAGGTTGGTGATAACCTTCTCCTACCTTGTAAATGTTACAAGACAGACGACCGATTTGCGGTTGTGCTTCCGTGCCCAGAAGCATTGTTGAAACCCTTCTGTTCTTTGCTGCTTTTGCTTTGTGGCGACATTGAAGAAAATCCGGGGCCTGACAAGGCCATGGCGGAACTAATTCAAATGGTTAAAGAGACAAATGAGCGCTGTATTCGGATCGAATCTAACCAATCCAGTATGTCACAGGCAATGGCGGATCTTAAGATTTCCCATGAGACGGTTTCTGCTATTGTAACAGACATTACCGTGCGGTTGCAAACTGTAGAAAATAGGATTAACGATCTTCCAAATCTGCAGCAAGAGCTATCTAAGACACGTCAATCGCTAAACCGCGTGGAACAAGAGGCGGCTGAGCTACGAGCCCGCCTTGACGAAGCCGAAGATAGGTCTCGACGGGACAACCTGCTGTTTCACGGCATATCGGACACTTCAGATGAGAACGCCCGCCAGTCTGAAGAAAAAGTTATTGCTATGGCCCGTGACAGGCGGACATTCACATGTCATCTAATGACATAGCACGTGCGCACAGAATCGGCAGATATGTAGCAGGCAAAGATCGACCACTCATTGTTAAATTTTCTTGCTTCAAATCAAAAGAGCTCTTATTATCTAAGCGGTCTGCCTTGCGGGGTACCGGCATCAGCATTACTGAAGATTTCTCCGCACCAACTCGCCATGCTCGTAAAAAAACTGGTGGAATTCGGCCTGGGTCTAAAGACGCCTTTTAAGCTGCGGTACAAACGCCTATATGCAAACAAAAAATGGTACATGTATGAAGCTTCCGAGAATTCCATCTGCGAGACGCCTTCCTTTCACTCCGACACCACTTCGCCAATTACCGATGCCCTTTCCCCGAGGGCAACCCGCTCAGGCCGTGCCTACTTTGCCGCTAGCTAGGACAGTGCGAGGGGTGGTGGTACCCCGTCAGTGCTTTCCGTGCTTTCTGCAAATATTCGCAGTCTTATCCCGAAAAGAGACAATCTAAGCGCCTTAATTAACGATACAGATGCTGATATAATATTGCTGACTGAAACTTGGCTATCTGACAAAATTTCAACCCATGAACTTCTTCAGTGCGAGAAAAGATTCACCGTATATCGTCGTGACCGCGCTGAGAGAACGGGTGGCGGTGTCCTCATTGCCGTGAATGAATGTTTTGAATGCACTCTTTTGAACATGCCATGTAATTTAGAATTAATGTGGTGTTGTACAACCATTGCTTTTAGAAAAATGGTTTTTGGAATTGGTTACCGCCCGCCTAACTCCAACAGCTGTTTTTGCGAGGCAATTCATGATTGTCTAAGCCAGATTTCAGCCAGATTTCCCGGTATACCAGTTTTTCTTCTAGGTGATTTTAATTTTCCATCAATCCAATGGTCTCATTTATATCCGCTTGCAGAACCTGCTTCCGCCGAAACTAGTAGCTTCCTAGCCACATGCTTGGATTTCAGCTTATCGCAACTAGTCGCCTTCCTACACGTGTTACTTCTACGACATCATCCTTACTAGATTTGATACTAACGTCATCACCTGAAATTGTATCAACAATAACTCACCTGCCAGGGCTGAGTGATCACGAAGTGATACATTTTTCTGTCTCTGTACCAACTGCTAAAAGGAACAAGCACTTTAAACTTATCAGAGATTATAATAAAGCTAACTTTGACGCTATCAACACCAATCTTTCTTCCTTCCTCGACAGTTTTTGTATATCTTACACTGACGCATCAGTCGAAGAATTGTGGGCATCATTTAAATGTAAAGCAATGCATCTAATAAACAAATACATTCCTTTAAGAAAGGTTTATCAATCATCTAACGCACCGTGGTACACCAGACACCTTAACCGACTATCTAACAAAAAAGGCAGACTTTTCCGTGCTGCAAAATAATCGTCAACTACTGACAAGTGGTCCGCTTACGCCGTCGCAGCAAAACTCTACTCCAATGCTTTAAAAGAAACTAAATTTAATTTCTATAACACCACGCTTACATCATTACTCAGAACGAATCCGAGACGCTTTTGGAACGTCGTTAAAAAGCGCGATAGTCAAGGTATAACCCTTACTAATGAATTAGGTGAGATAATCCCAAGCCGTTATTGCGCGTCTACACTGAACATCGCTTTCACCCATTCATTTTGCCCCACTCACTCTGGCAGCTCTCCACCATTCGTAGCACCTAGTTTCTTTCCAATGGAACCGATTTTACTCGACTCATCTGGTATCTGCTCTAATATTAACAAACTAAAAAGATCCTCTTCGTGCAGTATTGATAGCATTACGTCCAAATTCTTGCAAGGTACTACCGAATATAGTTCCATTATATTAAACTTGATTTTTACAAAATCTCTGAACAATAGCTCCTTGCCCAGAGACTGGAAAAAAGGAAAGGTGATTCCACTTCACAAGTCAGGCGACACTCATAACCCATACAACTATAGACCTATTTCCTTGACATCAGTACCATGTAAAATATTTGAACACATAATTTTCTCTCATCTTGTCAACTTTTTGGAATCAAACCAGTTCTTTCATAACAGTCAACATGGGTTCCGTAAGTGCTTCTCATGCGAAACGCAGTTATTAACATTTTATAGCGATCTCCATGCTTTCCTAGACGCTGGCTTTATAGTAGACTGTATATTTTTAGATTTTGCAAAAGCCTTCGACAGAGTTAACCACCACTTACTCCTACTAAAACTCGGCCAGCTAAATATTGATCCCCTGGTCTTCAACTGGATTCGAGAGTTTCTTTCTAACCGTACACAATATGTAAGCATTAATGATAATGATTCTCCTGAAGTTCCGGTCGGTTCAGGGGTACCTCAAGGCTCTGTTTTGGCACCCTTACTTTTCCTAATTTATATCAATGATCTTCCTAACCAAATTGCAAGTTCCATTTGTCTATTTGCTGACGACTGTGTTATATACCGCAAGATTGAAAGCACTACCGATACTTTTACACTCCAGGATGATCTCGGTAACACTGCAGCATGGTGCAAGCTTTGGCTAATGGAACTAAACACTTCTAAATGCAAAACAATGAGAATTTCCCGTAACCAGTCAGCTTGCCCCGCCTACATACTTAATGATACTCCCCTTGACCCAGTACTTTTTTACAAATATCTCGGTGTGTATATTGCTAACAAACTTTCATGGAAAAGACACATCGAATACATCACGTCGAAAGCTAACCGCATGCTAGGCTATCTCAGACGTAACTTTTCTTTAGCTCCACCGAAACTAAAACAACAACTCTACGTCACTTATGTCCGGCCTAACCTCGAATACGCATGCTCGATATGGGAGCCTGGGCATGCTACTCTAATAAATATCCTTGAAAGTGTCCAAAATCGATCGGTCCGTTTCATTCTTAACAATTATCACCGTACTTCTAGCGTTACTAACATGAAACTTAGTCTTGGCATTCCCCTTCTCTCTTCCCGAAGAAAATTATCTCGTCTTTCGCTCTTTCATAAAATCTACTATCATAACCACGAGCTCAAGTCCCGGTACATTACACCAGCATCTTATGTCTCCGCACGTATCGATCATCGCTTCAAAGTTCATGTACCTGCGCAGCGCACAGTTACCTACTCACACTCATTCTTGCCGAGAACATGTCTTGAGTGGAACCACCTGCCTGCGTCACTAGTCGCTATCACTGATACAGACCGTTTTCGCAGAGCACTATCAAACGAATTATAAGCCTACTTCAAAACTGCGTCACTATCACGTTGTCACCTATTGCTATCGTTTTCTTTCATTGCTATTATTCCATGTTTTCGTTTTTTATATTCTTGTTACTTGATGTTTAAGTGTTTATTTTTGCCTTGTTACTTTTGTGCTTATTTACTTGTTGTTGCTGTATATTATTTGCGGTATAGCTGTTCTTCACTTCTCCTTGTATTTATTTTATATGTACTGATATTCTAATGCCCCTCCCCTCTGTAATGCTTCTTGTAAGCCCTGAGGGTAATAATAAATAAATAAATAAATAAATAAATAATTAAATAAACAAATACTGTATGGAACGTAAACTATTTTAATAACGTCACCTAGAGGTCAATATGGAGAAGTGACTGAATTGAGGATGCTAAGGTGGATGAGGGGGAGGCAGATTGTGAAGACAGGCCTTAAAAAATTAACATCAAACACATACTTAGGTTGGCAAAGATTGGACTCGATGTTCAAGAAGAAATTGACTCAGATAATTTATTGGTATATATACATGAGAGGAGAGCAGCAATACAGCAGTGATAGCTGTCATGCAAGAATCAAGGACGTTAGTCTAAAAATCAACAGTTGATCAGAAGAATAGTTAAGCATGGGCTCAGGCTCATGTACAATTCTGTATGATATGTAGAATGTCAGAGCTGCATCGCATAACGAACTGTGGCCTTACATACCTCAATTATGAAATTATGTGGGCCAAGAGTGGATCAACGATAGCATCAAGAGGGGGCCTCCTCTTGAGAGGGGCTAGAGGAGAGGGGCTTGAAAGGAGAACTAGAGGGGAGCGGGGCGAGAGAAATTTACTATGCGGCCGATACGGTGTCACATGAGTCAGAATTAGAGCCAACATGTCTCGGGGGAAGAAACAAACTGCCAGGGCCCTCCCCCTGAATCTTACAGTGGCGTAGACGAAATGGTATATATGTTTTCCAGTGTGATAGGCATAAAGTGCTATATCTATTTCATACTGTTTCCCTTTAAACTTAGGTCAATGTTCTAATATAGCAGTTGCCAACTGCAAGATAGAAAGTAAATTTGCACAACTAAGTCTACTACCGGAATATGGTAATATACCTGTTTGCCGCATATAATTAGTAACGAAGTATTTTTGCACACAAATAATGCACTGATATTTGCAAAAGAACATCATGCAGTAAACTAATTGTGCTTAATTAAACAGGGCACAAGAATGCTTCAATCAAACCTGCATACTTCAATTGTTTATATGAATGATTAGTTGTCGAACTTGTCAATGAGGATGTTATTTATATTTACTGTTGCAGCAAATACTGGCAATATTATTTATTATTTATTTATTTATTTTACAATACTGCCGCTCTCAGCCGAGAGCCTAGCAGACGGGCATGAACATTTCTTTTCCCGACATAAATACATGTGCGAGTTACACAAAGAATGAAAAAGCAACAATATTCAACAAAAATACAAAAGATAAGGTAGATAAGCTATACAACAGAACACTAAAAAAAGGAGAATAAAATGAACAACAACCGGGGCATATCATAGTCAAAGCAAAAACGTGAAGTATTTGGAAAAAAACAAGTGTATACATATTTTTTTTCTGAGCACTGTTAGTTGTTAGATGAGAAATCGTTAATAATCTCTTGTGATGAGCTCCAGTTGTGAAACGAACAGGGATAAAGAATTTGTCGCTGTTAATGACGAGTCAAGTTCATTCCATTCTCTGATTACTCGAGGAAAGAATGAGTACCTGAATGAGTCATTAGAAAAGGAATACTCGGTTAGCGTATGTTCGTGTTGATGCCGTGTTATCCTAGATTGCGAATATGAAATGTACCGGGTGATATCAATTTTATAGTGACGGTGCAGCATTTGAAACAGAAATTTTAGTCGACCTTGTTTCGCTCTCGTGGATAATGTGTTGAGGCCTGAGGAAGCTAAGAGACGTGAAGGTGAGTCAGTAGAACGATATTTGCTATGAATGAACCTTGCAGCTTTTCTTTGTACAGCTTCAAGTTTAGCTATGTTAGTTGCTGTGTAAGGAAACCAAATTGTGTTAGCGTATTCTAAAATAGGTCTCACAAATGTTTTGTAGGCCAGAAGCTTAATGTTCGTTGGAGCGATTACATGGCGGAAATGTTGCAATCTCACTCAGAATGTACACAGTCCCTTTGTACAGCAATTATAGTACACTGTCAATAAATGTGTCGAAGTCAAATAAGTTTACTCCAGGAAGCTGAAGACTGTCTTGAAGGGATGCATAGGTGGCAGGAATATACTTTCCGCATTGTTTAGTGAATTATCATTAAAGAGTAATAAAGTTTCGACTTGATGTACAATCAGTATAATGTGCTCCATTGTTTTATCAAAAGGTTTCAATCACCAGCCCAACCACATCAACAAGTGAATTACAACGTGCAGGCGTAACGAGAATTAAAAAAAAATGAACTACTTCACTACTTTTGATAGAACAAAGCATTGAACATGTGCCGAAAATTGCCTTTGCATGGTCACTTTAGTAAAGCTGTCATATGTAGCAGCACTATGCAGGCTTAGTTAGTGAACTGGAGTAACATGGGATAAGCAGTATCAATTGACCCGAGCTCTGTTTCTGTGGTTTTTTGTCTTTGCCGCTATACTGGACAGAGTTGGCAAACAGTATTTGAGCCCACGAGCGATATGGAAACCATGACTCAAGGAGCTACACAACAAGGTATGCACGTTCAAGTACCGATACAGTTGAACCTCGCTATAGCGAACTTCAATATAACCAAATGCTCCATATAATGAAGTATTTAACGTTTCATAACCCCATCTCCATAGAACACCATGCATTCATAACCTCAATAAAACGAACTGTATTTGTATGCGATTTCAATATAACGAAATTTCGATTCTACCGCAAAGGGATGCCAGGATAATCGATTGAAACTTCCGCGTACGATGATTGAACTACAAGTGGCTTTGCAAACGCACCTCTCAAATTGCGTGCCCCCCCCCCCCCCCCCCGGTGCGACAAGAACGACCGCCGAAGTTGAGCCACATGATGTTCCGCATAAAGTCCAAGTGCGATAAGATCCTATCGCGCCACGTGTATTTTGTGCTTTAGGTGTGAGTGAAAGTGTGCGAGGGTGAGACGAGAAAAATGGTGGCTTCACGAGTGCCACTTTCGAAGTTCACGAAGTTCAACAAGGCTTCGCGCTACACAAATACCTTGGGTCAGCAACATAGAAATGTTGCCTTATATAATGGCTTCACCGTCTTGTAGCTCGTCGGATTTGACCGGAACCATAACATTCGAACGCGGCGGTATCATGATGCAGTCGTCCGAAACGCGAAGTGCGGATCTGTGTCCAACGGCATCGGTCTGTGTTGTTGCCCTTTGCGTCGAGAAAGTGATGCAGCGCTCGCGGAGGGCAATAATGGCGCCATATTCCCGGAGAAAGTCCATCCCAAGTATTAAATCGCGGGAACACTCGTGTCGAACCAGACAAGTGGTGAGAAAAGCAGCACCGCGAATTTCTTCTCTCGCCGTGCATAAGCCAAGGGGTGTGACGACGTGGCCACCTGCGGTACGAACTGGTGCCCCGTTCCAGGGCAACGTAACTTTTTTCAGAACGCTTGCCAGTTTGCCACTAAGAATAGAGTAATCGGCGCCGGTATCTACAAGTGCACTCATTTTTCTGCCGTCGACCAACACAGGTATGTCCTGTGAAATCTTGTTCGCGGGAACTGGTTCTGGCATCGTGGTGTTTTCGTTGTTCTGCGGTCGGCACGATACGAGGTCTTCATCGCGTCGAGTATCAGCGGTTCCGCCTCGGAAGGTCGCTGACATCAGTTTTCCCGGCGTGGACTTGGTGATCTCCCTTGCGTCGTCCTCGATGTGGTATCACGAGCAGGGAAATATCGCCGCGGTGAGGGTGAGCGTGACTGCCGCTGCGATGTGTCAGGGCAGCGCTTCTGTTCGATGAATTCTGCGATGTCGGGAGGCTTCTGGCCAAACCTAGGTCGAGGCGAATCGATGGAAAAACCTCGCAGGCCGAGTCATCGATGGGGCGCTCCCGATACACATGACCAGCTTCGCCGCAGTGGCGGCATAGCGGTCATCGGTCGGGTGCCCGCCAAACCTCTGATGTCCTCGCGGGTGTTCGCGGTCGTTGAAGTACGGTAGCGGAGTTGTCGGAGCGGCTCGTGCCGATTGCAATGCGACTGGCGACGCAACATAAGTAGGTGCGAAAGCTTGGGCGGGGCTCAGCAATGTTTCCGCGTACGTCTTGCGCCGGGATTCGCTTGGCAGAGGTGGTGCTTCACTGCTGGAAAGAGATGCCTGCAGTGCCTGCTGTACTTCGTTGTGTACGGCGCTGGCGAGGGAGCTGACTGGAGGTGGCGACGTACCGTGATGTTTCTGCAGCTCGTCGCGAACCACTGAGCGAATCAGCTCGCAAAGTAAGGTGACGTCGCACCCGAAGCCTACCGGCGTATCTGGAGTGCAGGTGGAATTTACTTGTCGGTTGTACATGTTTGACCGTTGCTGAAGAGTCTTCTCCATTGCGGTGGCTTCGGTGAGGAACTCCGCGACAGTCTTGGGCGTATTCCTAACAAGACCGCCAAAGAGCTGTTACTTTACGCCTCTCATCAGATGACGCACCTTCTTCTCTTCCGACACGCTCGGATCGGCACGCTGAAAGAGACGCGTCATGTCCCCCACGTACATCTTGACGCTCTCCTTGGGCTTTTGGACGCGTGAGTGAAGGGCTCGCTCCGCTTTTTCCCGGCGATCAGGGCGTGAGTAAGTCTCCAGTAGCTTGCGCTGGAATTCAGGCCAGGATGAAAGGGCACTTTCGCGGTTCATAAACCACGTGCGAGCACCATCCTGGAGGCTGAAGTAGACGTTCCTGAGTTTGGCGTTGTTGTACCACTCGTTAAACGCAGCCACGCGCTCGAACTCCGCCAGCCAGTCTTCCACGTCTTCAAATGTGTCGCCATGAAAAGCCCTCGGCACTTGGGGGCTCAGCAGCGTTAGGTAATTCGGTGTCACCAATTCCGTAGAAGTCGAAGTGGTCGTAGTCATCACATTTTCCTGGAGGTTTCCAAATTCTGTGGAAAGGCCTCGGATTCGCCGGCTTAGGCGGTGAATTTCTCACGCAGCAGCGGCAACGGGCGCACGCTTCAACGTGGCCTAATTTTTGCCCAACTACTTTGCAGAAGCATCCGCTGCGCTATCACCGTCACCTGACCTACGGACCGGATAAGAAGCTACTGGCTCGGCGAAAGTTGCATGGCGCCGACAGCATCGACGACGGACACTGGACGCGTATAAAGGAACGGACCACCGGAGGCTCTGACATTTCTCACGCAGCAGCGGCAACGGGCGCACGCTTCAACGTTGCCTAATTTTTGCCCAACTACTTTGCAGAAGCATCCGCTGCGCTATCACCGTCACCTGACCTACGGACCGGATAAGAAGCTACTGGCTCGGCGAAAGTTGCATGGCGCCGACAGCATCGACGACGGACGCTGGAAGCGTATAAAGGAACGGACCACCGGAGGCTCTGACAGTAGTAGAAGCGCATGTGTCCCTGGCGAATCAAACGCCTCCAACATTGAGCGCAAACTAACTGAGCTTAACGAGAAGTTTTCCATGCTCCTTCCGCTTGTCGCAAAAGTAGACGCCCTTCCTGAACTGGTCACGAAAGTGACCGGCATTGAATCGTCACTCGCTCTTATCTCTGAAAAGTACGACCAAATAATGGACAAACTTAAACAAGAGAAGGATGTTACTTCTCTGAAGAAGCGGGTAGAACGAATTGAATTGGGTACCTCGCCAGTAGTTGAGCACATGAAGCATCAACTGAATGACCTGGAGCAGTACAGCCGACGCCTGAACATTGAAATTCACGGTATTGTAAAAACTGAGAATGAGAACTTGCTCGAAAAGATTAACGACCTGGCCCGAACACTGGAACTGCCCGAGATAACGAGCTCCGACGTTGACGCCCTTCACCGACTGCCAGCACGGCCCGGTAAAGAATCTGTTGCAATTGTTCGGTTTCGTTCAACCACCCTTAAGGAAGCGTGGTTAAAGAGCCGCTCTGTCCTTAAGTTAAAACAGCCTAACATGCGTATCTTGGAAAACATGACTGCTTTCAACAAACATCTCCTGTGGCTTGCGCGAAAGAAGGCGGAAGAAAAATGCTACCGTTTTGTGTGGCAAAAGAATGGGCATGTGCTTGTCCGTAAGGACGAGGGCGATGGCGTCATTCGTATCCGTAACGAACATGACCTAGAACAAATGGTATAGGTGGTTAAGCCTTTTTTTTTTTTAAATGCGATAGTGATTTCCAATGCCCGTCGCAAAGGATTCCTGCCGTCATCATGATATCGCATCTTTCCGCAACGTTGTATCTGTGCAACAGAAGCAATCTAGTTTTTTTTCTTGTTACCATTTAAATGCGCAAAGCTTAAGGAATAAAGAAGAAGAACTGCACTCTTTTTTGTCTTCTGTACACTACAATTTTGATGTACTGGCGTTTAGTGAAACGTGGTTTACTTGTGACTGGGATGTCGTACAGCTCGATGGCTACAATTACGAGGCACTATGTAGAAAAAACAGGAGGGGTGGTGGCGTGGCCCTTTACATCAAAAATGAATTTTCATATAATGTTATACCCGAATACTCTGTTATTAATCCAGATTTTGAGTCCCTTTTCATCACAGCTAACGTATTCACACTTGGAGTTATCTACCGCCCGCCCTCTGGATCCTTAGAAGAGTTTTACCGCTTTTTTGAACCAATGTTGGAGTATTTTTCATCTTTCACATCGGCAGTAATTATTTTAGGGGATTTCAATACAAACATGTTAAACCAAATGGATTTAGTTACAGAATTTGTCGATATTATATCGTTAAATGGTTTTTCGAATGTTATTGATGTTCCCACACGCATAACGGCCACTTCTGAGACTCTGATTGACTTATGCCTCACAAATCTCGATAAAAGCGATATTAATGCTGGTGTACTTACTACTGCTATCAGTGACCATATGTCTCTTTACTGTTTTGCTCCGAAGCGCTCGGTGCATAGGGTGACACCCACAGCTACAAGCATTACTGTTAGGCCTATAACGTCAAGTTGTATTGATAATTTTCGACAACTTGTATCGTTGATAGACTGGGGTACATATAGACTGATAGACTGGGGTACATAGTAGCAGCGGAGAGGCCTGGCACGCTGTTTAAACCTGCTGAAAACTTTTTGCAGATCCGCCAATCAACTGTTTCGGAGCCCCAATTACTGCGCAGTCTCCGAAGACACGCAAATGATTTTTCGTCGACGTCAACAGCCACATCATTGCCGCTGCGACGGAAGCGCCAGTGGAACCGAGGCCAAGACATAAAAAGGCGTCCCCACAAGCCTGCCGTCATTCTGGCAGTAGCAGCGGAGAGGCCTGGCACGCTGTCTAAATCTGCTGAAAACATTTTGCAGGTTGGTTGTTTACACTTGCTGACTTATGTAGCAAACACCCGTGTTAACGTACTCTGCCGCTGCTGCTGCCACGCTGTTTCTTCTACATTTTTTTTTATGTTCGAAGTGCTCCTAGCTCTTGTAAGTTGCCCTTCCGAGTTTTTTCCTCTGTGTCAGATAGCCATGCTCTTAAATTACAATGAGTGATCTCAGCGATACAACCGGTGCGAACTGCATGGAAGATGTGTCATCTGATACTCGGCACAATGTGTGCTGTGAATGTTTAGGCCTTTTCCATTTGGGCTCTTGCTCCGGAGTCTCGGAGAAGACATTTAAGTCGAAAGGTGAGGACTATAAGAAATCGTGGAAATGTACACAATGCCGAAAGTCTGAGCCAAATTTTTCCCGTCCCAAAGATGCTGAAGATACTTCTGTTGCTGCCCTGCTTCTTGAGATGAAAGAAAGCTTGACGAGCTGCTTCCCTTAAAGAAGATGGTTCATGACCTAGAAGCATCGGTGAAGCTTATGTCTGACAAATACGATGCCATTCTTGGTGACGTAACCAGGCATGAAGGCGAGATTAAATGTCTTACCGCTAGGGTTTCAAAGCTCGAAAAAAAGATGGCTCTGGTGCCGAACTGCAGCGCATTGCTTCTCCTGTAAATGACATCGAGTATCAGAGCAGAAAGCTGAACCTCGTAGTTCCTTAAGCACCTGAACCCTTAAGCACGTTCAAGACGAATGCCTGCTTACAGAAATAAAGGCTATCGCTTCCAACCTCAAATTAGACATGCTGAGTGATCACTCAGTTTCGGCAATCCACACGCTGCCAGCGGATAAAATTGCAGGTGTCTTGGAACGTTTTGCGAATCAGTCGGTCCGAGATAAGTGGTTAGAGAAAAGAAAAGCGTTCCGGGCTCTTCAATCTGGCCTACATGTGATCGAAAACTTGACAACGTACAACAGGGCTCAACTTAAGAAGGCTTAGGAATGGACGAATGGGCTTTGTCTGGCACCGTGGTGGCAAGATCTTTACTAGGAGGGAAGAAGATCACGCTCATGTGGTAAAGAATGTAGCTGATCTAAACAGTTTGAAATGACGAGTCAATCTGTATATCGTCAGTTCACCATGTCAAGTGGAGATTGGGTATCGCCTACAGAATTGCTCTACTTCATCGGTTTGGAACACTGCCTATCCACTAAATGTTTTCATTTAAACTGCCAGTCTGCTCGAAACAAACATGATGAGCTAGATGTGTTTTTTGGTAGTCCTAATTTTAAATTCGATTTCGCTATGTTGTCTGAAACATGGTACAACCACAGTTCTCTTGCTTGGCATCTACCTGGCTATCAATGTTTCAACCAATTTAGGACTACTTCTCGTGGTGGTGGTGTTAGCTTACATGTTCGTTACAATATTAATGTCGACTACATCGCAGAATTCTCATGTGTCGCAGATGACTATGAAGTTCTATCCATTCTCAGCGGCAGAAGTGTTTACTCAGTGTTATATCGTCCACCTAGAGGCGATATTCCACGTTTCTTTAGCTTTCTCGAAAAGTTCTTCACATATGTCTGCACGTATAAGTATGGCGTCATCTGGGGTAGTAACTTTAACATTGGTCTCCTAGCTGACACGTGCTTAACTCGGGAATTTCATATCTTGTTTCAGTCACATGGTTGCTCAAGCATTATCTCCGTCCCAACACGAGTAACCTATGCCACGTCAACTTGCCTGGATTTGTTTATCACAAATGCTTCAACGGCTATCATAGAAGCCGGCGTTCTTTCGTGTAACCTGAGTGATCATATGCCCATTTTCTTCTGTCTCAAACGATGCACCGAAAAGAACGGACAGCGTCTTTTTTCCAGCCAAGTGATTACACCAAACCGTCTCGAAAGTTTTCGCAGACAGATTCATTTACTTGACTGGAGCGATGTATATGCCACACAATGTGCCCAATGAGCATATTAGGAATTTCTGCGTATTTTCAGCACGTGTTACCAGGAAAACTTTCATTTGCGAACTAGACGCAAGCGATCATTGCTGATTCGCAAACCGTGGATCATGGACGACCTCTTTCGCAAAATAAAGTTTAAAAACATGCTGTACAAGAAGTTTGTTAAGTCGCGTAATATAACCGATCTACACATATTTAAACGCTACCGCAATAAGCTAACAAATGAGCTTCGGAAAGCCAAGAAGTCTTATGAATATGAATACTTCATGTCTTGTCAAAATGATAGTCGCAAAATTTGGAAAAAACTAAATGTTATGCTAAATCAAGCGTCGTCGACGCATGCAAATATTGAGATTTTTAAAGATGGCATTATCATCCCGGATGAAGTGCTTCCTGATTGTTTTAATGATTTTTTGTTGTTAATGCAGCTGATATATGTGTCCATAGAAATGCACAGGTCAGGTGCCCCGTGTATCGGGCATGCGCTGTCTGCGCTACCTTATCAGGACAGCACTGATATCACGCGTACGTCTGACCATTTAAGTGCGTGCCAATAAACCCTTCGCTGCTTCTTGTTCCTGCCATCGTGTAGTTGCCTCGATCTTTACCAAACACACGTCGCACACGTTACATGGTGTCAGAAGTGGGCACTTCGGGTCGAAGCGTGGATCCGGCAGAGCCCCAACGATGAAACTACTGAAGGCACCGCCACCCTTGCAACTTACCGGCAATCTCTCTGAGCAATGGAAGCGCTTCTAACAGAAGTTTGACTTGTTCATAGTGGCAACCACGACGAAGGAGCAACCCCGCACGGAAGCTGCAAAAGCGGCACTCCTTCTGTGTGGCTGGTGACTAAGCACTTGACGTGTTCAACACGTTCAAGTTTGAAGCGCAAGAAACCAAGGAAGACTACGCAACAATCGTTGAAAAGTTCGAGTCCTACTGCTCTGAGGTAAGCAACGAAGTGCATGAGCGATATCTGTTTCGCTCGAGGAAGCAGGTAGATGGGGAACCGTTCGAAAAATTTCTTCGTGACCTAAGAAAGCAAGCCGGGCAGTGCAATATCGGAGAACAGCGTGATTCAGTGATCCGGGATCAAATAGTGTTCAGCACGAATAATTCAAAGTTGCGCGAAAAAATGCTTCGTGAACAACAGTTGACTCTAGTGAAGGCGGAAGAATTTTGCAAGGACGCCGAATATGTGGCGCAACGAAACAAGGTCTGGAGGGCCACGGACAGCCACATTGACGCTATTGCGGGGCCCGCAACTGCACCGAAAAGCAGAAACGCCCAAGATGGCAACAAGCAGTACCGCTGCACAAAGTGTGACCGGCGGCACAGACCAAGGCAGTGTCCTGCATACGGAAAGAAATGCAACGTATGCCACTTGCCTAATCATTTTGCGGTGTGCTGTCGAGAAACAACCAAAATTACTGAAGTCAGCAAAGACGACTTTGACGATAACTTCGACATCCTAGAAGTTGGTATTGGGGACAGAAATGCCAAAGACTGGATAGTGGAAGCTGAGGTCAAGGGCAAGAAGGTCTCCTTCAAGGTAGACACCCGGGTCACAGGCCAGCTTACTGCCGTTTTCGGCATACTGAAAAATGCGTGCGGCGGGACCGTTGACTGCTGCGACCTCGGTACTACGGGCCTACAACGGAGGCATCATAACACACTTCGGAGCAACGTCGCAGGAGGTGACGGTAGGAAATACTTCCGCCACAGTCCAGTTCTTTGTTGTAAAACACGGCAGTCAAGCCATACTAGGACTGGAAGCGAGTGAAGCCTTGGGCTTTGCTCAACGCACAGTGGCCACTGTAAGCGCCTCAACAGACTACGAAGCAGTGACGAATTTCCAGCACCTCTTCCAGAGATTAGGCTGCTTGAAGCAACCATACAGCATGGTCCTGCAACCAACAGCGGTTACTGTCGTTCAACCAGCGCGGCGTATTCGCCTGTCCCTGCGGGGCTCTCTTCAGGGAGAGCTGCGAAGACTGGAGGGCGAGGCCATCATCGTAAAAGAGAACGACCCCATGGACTGGGTAAGCCCTTTGGTTACCGTCAAGAAAAAGGACGGAAGAATTAGAATTTGCATGGACCCCCGGAAAATTAATAAGAACATAAAAAGAGAACACTTCCAGCTTCCAAGACGCGAGGATATGGAAGGGGAATCGGCCGGCGCAACTGTATTTAGTTGCTTGGACGCAAACTCTGGCTTCCACCAGATCGCTCTCGACGAGCAGACGTCGAAAATATGCACTTTTGCTACTCCATTTGGCAGGTACCGTTACCTCAGATTCCCCTTCGGCATCGCCTCAGCGCCTGAAATCTTTCAAAGGACGATGACTCAAATATTTGAGGGCCTTCCCGGTGTACATGTGTACATTGACGATATTTTGGTATGGGGAGCAAACAAACAGCAGCATGACCAGAGACTGGTTGCGGTCTTGAAAGCGGCCGAAAAAGCCGGCTTAACGTTCAACGCAAAAAAATGCCGGTTTGGTGTTACGGAAATACAATTCCTGGGCGATATCATTGGACGTGACGGCAACTCGCCAGACCTAAGAGTTATCAGAAGCTTGCTTGAAACGCCGGAACCCAAAACCAAATGTGATGTTTAGTGCATGCTCGGCGTAATCAACTACTTTGCAAAGTACGTGCCACGGCTTTCTGAGCGGACTGCCCTTCTCCGAGCGCTTATCAAAACACACGCAGTATTTGAGTAGACTGAAAACCACAGAAAAGAGTGGAAACGTATGACTCAAATTCTAACCATGAAACCCGTACTCGCCATCTTTGATCCCCAAAGGCAGTCTAAAACACGTGATGCATCAAAAGCTGGCATGGGTGCAGCGCTCTTGCAGTGTCACGATGGCGATAAGTGGCACCCAGTGGCATATGCATACCGTGCGCTAACACGAGCTGAGCAGCATTACGCGCAGATTGAAAAGGACTCTCAGCATTTCGTTCGGCTGTGAGAAGTTTCACCACTTCGTGTACGGGCACAAAGTTTTTATTGAAACTGACCATAAACCGTTGCTATCTATTGCTGCGAAAGGGATCTGCGACATGCCTCCCAGCCTTCAGAGTTTTTTTTAAGACTTCTGAAATATGATTTCGTTTTGCAGTACGTACCAGGAAAACACCTCGTATTGGCCGACATGCTGTCAAGACCGGCTCCCGCTCGTCACGAGGACATCGCTGGCGCCGCTGACGACGTGGAAGTGCACGCAGTGCAAGTCCTGGGCTATTTGGTCACGGGCGCTACGCGACAGAAGCTGGTGCGAGAAACAGCGCGTTACGGTTACTTGAGCACTGTCATCTCCAATTTTTCAAGCGGTGAGAGCCTGCAGGGTGAACTCACGCCGTTTTCGTCAGAGCTTTCCGTCGTGGACGCTATACTGCTGAAAGGAACAAAAGTGGTCATACCTAAAAGCATGCGACGTGAAATCCTAGGACGAATTCATTCTGGGCACCTAGGATTGCAGAAATGCAAGGAAAGAGCACGACGTTTGGTTTTTTGGCCTGGGCTCAGCAGCGACTTATCCCTGCTGATTCAGAGTTGCTCTACTTGTCGGAAGTTTTCATACAAGCAACCGAAAGAACCGTTACTCATGTGCCCAATCCCATTACGCACATGGGTTCGAGTTGGTGTAGACATTTTTTCTTTTGGGGGAAGTTCGTACGTCGTAGCGTTTTACGCGCATTCAAACTTCCCGGAAGTCCAGAAGCTCCAGGACACCACTGCAAGAGCAACAATTTCCGCACTTAGCGCAATGTTTTCCAGGTATGGCGTACCTTTGGAGGTGTGCACCGACAACGGGCCGCAGTTTTCAAGTTATGAATTTGCAGAATTCGCAAGAAAATATGACTTTGCTCATGTCACATCCAGTCCCCACTTCCCACAGTCCAAATGTCTGGCAGAGAAAGGGGTACAGATCGTGAAACGCCTCTTGAAGAAAAGTGAAGACTCACGCGAAGACTTTTGGCTAGGCTTGTTGGCATACCGCTCTACACCGCTTGTGGATGACCGATCGCCTGGAGAACTTCTTCAAGGCAGGCGTCTCATGTCGAATGTACCCTATTTTGGTGACGTGCAGCCTACGCCAGTCAAGAAACATCGTCAGACCAACGGCGGAAAGCATTTGTCAGCCTTGAACAAAGGGTCGATCGTAAGACTCAGGGACACATGGTCCCCGAAAGGTATTGTGATGAGTAGAACGTCTCCGAGGTCCTACAACGCGGAAACAGAAGGTGGTCGGGTGTTTAGACGTAACAGACGGCATCTCCTTCAGACTCGCGAACAGTGGACACCAGACGAGAGTGATGATGATGACTGCGGTTCGTCTTACAGCTTGTGCACTGACTCTAGTGCAAGTAGCTCCGTTGATGTTACACCGTGCCAGCCTACACACCCGCATCCTCAAGCGTCGTCTGCCGATGGCCCGGCACCAACTACAGCGCACCACGTGCTGTCTCCTCCTAGGCGGACGCCAGTCCCAAGGAGGTCGAGTCGCACCAGTAGGCCACCGCAGCGGCTTCGGTACGACGCGGCCTTTCATCAAGTAACCTGAACTGTTGTGCTTCCTCGTTACCCATCAGAGGATGTATCGGGCATGCGCTGTCTGCGCTACCTTATCAAAACAGCACTGATATCACGCGTGCGTCTGACTATTTAATTGCGTGCCAGTAAACCCTTCGCTGCTTCTTGTTCCTGCCATCGTGTAGTTGCCTCGATCTTTACCAGACACCCGTCGCACACGTTACACCCCGATAGTATTTTCTTATATCCTACTTCTGAATCTGAGCTAGTCCATTTGTTTTCTGAGTTAAGTAATACCACGTCGTGTGACATTGACGGCATACAGATTACACCTGTAAAGCACGTCTTAGACATTATATCGCCTGTCTTAGCATACATTTACAACCTCTGCCTGACATCTTGGGTATTTCCTGCCGAAATTCAGAGAGCTAAAGTACTTGCACTGTTTAAAAAAAAGACAATAAAACTGTGATGTCTTGTTACAGACCCATTTCTTTACTTCCAGTATTTTCAAAAGGGCTTGAAAAAATAATATTTCGGCGTATTTCAGATTTCCTTGAAAAACATAACCTGTTCACTGACTGTCAATATGCTTTCCGTAAGGAACGGTCAACCCAGCTCGCGTTACTAGCACAGAAGGAACTAATATTGCGAAATCTTGAAAACAAGCTGCTCACGCTCGGGGTTCTTATGGACTTCAGTAAGGCGTTTGACTCTATTAACCATGAACTTTTGTTAAAGAAGCTAGAGGGCTACGGTATTCGTGGTATTCCATTGGATATAGTGAAATCTTATATAAATCGGAGGAATCAACTCGTTTAAATTAATGGCATCTGCTCCCAGTTCAAGCAAGTAACAGTTGGTGTTCCCCAAGGGAGCATATTGGGCCCCCTTCTTTTAAATATATACGTAAATGACCTTGTTCTTGTCGATAGTGAACCTAAATACATCATCTATGCAGATGATACTACGGTGATTTTTTCATCGAACAACATTGCAAGGCTGGTTTCAACCGCTAACTCTGTTCTTGAAGAAATACAGAGCTGGTCATAGGATAATGGCTTAAAATTTAACACTGACAAAACAAAGGCTATTTTATTTCAGCCAAAAAATAAAAATGTGAACTTAGAGATCGACATTACAATAGGTTCTTCGAGAATTCAACTTGTTTATTCTGCGAAGACGCTAGGTGTCTTTTTTTGACAGCCATGTATTATGGACTGATCACATCGACTTCCTTGGAGGCAAACTTGCGCAAGTCGCTGGGGCGCTCTTCAGTTTAAGGCCGTTGCCATGCAAGGTAAAACTTATTTTGTACAACGCTCTCTTCCTGAGTCACGTACCCTACTGCTGTCTCGTATGGAGTACGATGTCTCCCACAAACATAAACCGCTTATTCTTGCTTCAAAAAATAGGTAATACGTAGCATCTGTAATGCTCCAGTAGACGCTCACACTGCACCTCTATTCTAACAGTTGAAGTTACTCACACTGCATTCTCTGTTAGAGTTCAGGCTGTTACTAGCCTATCGCAGAGAAGTAAAACAAAGCCAGTCATACTTCACGTCGTTAGCGCCATTAATTAGAAACAGAACAGAATACAGTACACGGTCACCTGAACACTGGTATGTGCCGCATCCTCGCACTATGTTCATCAAATGTTGCACCATCGCTTACTACGCCTGTTAAACACACTTAAACGTAATAACATAGATGTCACTTCTTGTCCTATATCTCATTTATATGAGCATTTCAGTGATTTCTGAACACGAATTAATTTGTTGTTCGTGACTGTTTCTGAGATAGACTGTCGTCACACATCTCCGTTTGATATTAGCCTCTGTCAACGGCTCAATCCTGTCTTATTCTTTCCTTACAATGATTACTTTGTTAATGACTCTATCACTTCTTTTCTTGCTCTACTGTACACTGTGGATTACGTAGTTTTTTATGGTTTGTAATGCTTTTACATTTAATTTCTGTTTGCTGGCATATGGTCGAAGCCAACTTGTCATTTTTTTGTTTATGTATCTTTTTTGTTGGTCCTTAATCGGTGCCTGTGCCTTCTGCTGCTCCCCTCAGACCGGGTTTAAGGCCCGTCAAGTTGCTGCGAGCAACTTTTTTCCTTAAATCCCCCATAAATTGTATATTTATGGAAATAAAGGCATATTGGGTGTATGGTGTAAAGCAGCTGCTTATAAACAACACCACACAACACAAATTATATGTTTGCCACGTGTTAATAAAGCTACTTCAATAAAGTACATCAGAATTGGTGCTAAGGCTAGTGCACAATATATGCATCTACGTTAAACAATCATACCTAAGGTAGGAGCTTGGAGTATGATTGAATATCCTTGGAATGTCTTTGATAATACAAAAGTCACAACTTTCTTTTAGGCATCACCCACTCCAATTCATTTCCTTTCTTTTTCCAAGTGATGCATCGGTAGCATTCGTGCCATGCGCTTGGACCGTGATTCCTCCTTGTTCTCGCGTTTTAAAAATGCACGGTCATGACCAAAAAAAACAAGAAAATCGCCACTGTAGCGGAGTGGCCTCTGTCCACTTTTTATATACTTCACCGCAATACAATACGTATGCTTCATCGCATAACACGACTGTATTGCAGCAAAGCTGATTTTATGGCACTGACATTATGTAAGCGATCTTTTGTAATTCTGCTGCTCGCACGAGCATAAGCTCGCACAACCAGAAAAGGCAGGCTAGATTTGCTGCTGGTTAATTTTCTAGCTAACATTGCGAGACCTCCAGGTTGTTTACACAAAAACTGGTGAAGTTTCTCGCGCTCGTACGCGCTTCTAAATTCAGCGTGACCACCCATAATTAAGGCACATTAATAAGCGGCGACGAGATCCATACAAGGTACATCAACTTCCACAAAGCTACTGGGCGACGCCATCAATCACTGGCACAGGCGGCACCCAGGAACTGGCAAACGCTGCAACGACATCCACACAAACCGCGTCACCTTGCACAAAGCTATTGGGCAACACGATCAGTCACGGACACAGGTGAATTCCGGTAAGCAATATACATCAGCAGAACTACTACGGCCTCACTCGATCACTTAGCCACAAGCTCTCACATTTAACGACGATGGCAAACAGCCGCAATCACTTGGCCACAGTCACGGTCGTAAGCGAAGTCCGCACGGGCAAAACGGAAGCACTGATTCAGACCTCTCGTCGCGTTCATCACTTTAGCGCCACCCATTTAAAAATAATATACGAAGCCCAGTCAAATCACTATTTAGCGTCTATTTGGGTTAGCGTAGTGCTTTCGGGACCTATGCACTAGAACGACCCGGGCAAAATACCGCTTACCCCCACTAAAGTGTGCTAGAATAGGGGTAGTGGGCTCAGATGACGGCTCCGCTTGGGGCCCTTGATGTCGCCTCCGAGAGATGGCGCTACAAACATTTTCACCTGAAACGTTTTGCAGTCCTGCGCCTACGCTATGCGGGTTCTGCGGGTTATTTCACCGCATAGCGTAAGTTGTTGCTATCTGTGTTACCGGAAAGGCGTCAATTCGCATTTTGTGCTATATATTAAAAAAAACTTTACCATTGTGACTGCGACGACTCGGGAGGCGTTATCGATGACCTCGCGAGTACATAAATTTGGGTGCTGGTTCGCCACCAAAGTGGGCAGCTTGCAGTAGTTTGTAGCAGTTACTGTGACGATAATTTAGCGCGATGATTCGTTTTATCTACATTTAGTACCAGTAATCACCGTGTAATCGTTCACTGTGGTCGGCTAAGGCCAGCGTCGAGCGTGCACCGCTCTCTTTAGCAGTGGACCGTTGCCCAAGCAGACCGCCCTTGGTCAGGTTGCGGACAGTTTTCTTGCACCATAAGTGCCACGTGTGGGTACACATCGCCGGAAAGAAATATACGGCGCATATATTTATGAAAAATTATTTTCTGTAAAATATCAAAGAAGCTTATTCAATAAATCAAAAAGAGAGCTTTATTTAAACAAGTCAAGTAATGTCTACAGAAATAGTTGGGCCAATAGCCTATGTGGCTAGTAGCTGGTCCAATACACAAAAGTACATATGCAGGTCAACCAAATACATATCTGCTCAATGAGTAAGAACATTTTTTACATGAACAAGTACTTTTTTTAAGGAAGAGCTATTACGTTTGGCTAGACAAGAAGAAGCGTTTACATACAAGATCAAAATTTCTGGTTACTTTTATCTCCACAGGCACAGTGTTCCAAGTTATAGCGCCAAAGAACTCTATTAGTCGTTCACCGTATACATTGCTGCAATAAGGAAGGTTTAAGTTAAAGTTGGTTGCTTGCCTGGTGTTTGCACGTGGGAAGTTAAATATGGTGTTGGGTAAGGGAAACTTGGTTTTCAGTATTTTGTTAACTAAACAAGTGATCTTATAGTTTCTTAACACTGGGAAAGGAACAATACGAAGGTCAGTAAACAGAACGCTACTTGGGTGATGAACGGAGGAAAATGTTGTTATTCTTAGGGCGCGTTTTTGCAACTGCACTATAGGTGTTAAGTAAGTTTTATATGTTAGGCCCCATATTTCACAACCATAGCTCATGTGGGTATGAAACAAAGAAAAGTATATGCAACGAAGCAAAGCACGAGGAAAATATTGCCGGGCACGGGCCAGTGTGTAACAGCTGAAAGCGAGTTTTTTACACACAACGCTAATTTGTTATCTCCAGTGCAAGTGACTGTCTAAAGTAACACCTAAATATTTTAATGAATCAACACAATCCAAAGTTCGGTTCGCTAGAGTCAAAGTGAACTGACTGTAGTCTAGTATTTTCCTGTTAGAGTGAAATATGATATACTTAGTTTTATTAGTATTTAGGGCTAATCTATTTTCTGAAAACCATTTAGCTACTTTTAGCAGTTCACCAGATATAGTGTCTTGCAATGACGAAAGGGAGTCCCCTGAGTAAACTAAGGCGGTATCGTCAGCGTACATCAAAACTTTTGACAGGTTAAGTGCACCCGGTAAATCATTTATATACAATGAAAACAGAATAGTGCCTAAAACCGAGCCTTGCGGTACACCGCATACGATATCTGTGACAGCAGAATTATCTTTGTTAATTACCACTTGTTGCCTTCGTGCCTTAAAGTAGCTATTGATGAATTGAAGCGCGTTTCTAACGATACCATAATTTCTAATTGTACACAATAATTCCAGCATTGATTTCAACGAGCAGGCGACATTAATTGTTCTCTGAGCGCATAAAATTGCTTTTATTTTCGAAAGCACTTTCGATTTCGTACATTTTATTAGGAACAACATTGAAACAAAAACGGTGTACAATATTGTTGCAGGAGTGAAAAATAAGCAAAATCAGCCCCACCAAAGAATACTCAAACAAGGGCACAGATACCAAAAATATTACAAATCTCACTGTTAGTGCATGCAGGAAATATTTCTTTTCACAACAATAACAATGTTTACAAAATGAAACAAACCATTTTTTTCTAAGAGCATGCCTAAGATTATGGAGTAAGGATGAATGAAAAAAATATATATATACAAAATTCCCATTAAGGTCATAGCGAACCAGACTCCTCAAGAGTTCAAGTGCGGTGTTGGTTCTTCCATGCCCTTTTTCATATGGTGCACCACCGCGACATATGGGCTTCATTCACGTTGACATATAATTTGTTTTTATTTTTTAAATCAGCCTGCCCCCTCTTCATTCAAAACAAACATAACATTAATTGAATTTTTTAATGGAGCAAATGTTTTAAACATGTACTGCACAGCTTTATCATATAGTTTTACTTATTTTCCGATGCTTAACTGCTTCCCTTCTGCTTCGTTGCTCTCAGTTGATGCCTTTCCCGAAAAAATGGAGTCGTGTAGTTAAATAGAAGCTGATAACTTTCCTTGTAACTCAGCTGCGTGCTCATTGCAACCAATGTTGCTCATGCACCTTGCCCTCACGAGGGTGTGTATATCCATAATACTGTAGGCATGCAGTTCTTGCTTACTAAAACGTTCTGTAAACAGGTTTTCAAGCATTTCGCAATTCGCACACTGCACATGTTTGGTCAAGCTTCTTCTCTTCACGGTGTAAGTTTCTTTCCCACTGATGCCTCCTTTCTTCGTCTTGTGAGACGCTGAAAAGAGACGCCTTCAGCATGTCCGGCACCCTGGTGCAAAACAGTAATTGTGCCGGCGACTAGGCATACTTGCTTAGCGCACCGCAGAACGCGCACAAAGGATGTCCGAGGATGTTGCAGAGAGAAGTCTACGAACGTTGCACTTCACAAAAACAATCAAAATGAAGTCGATTCGCATCCTCGTGTGCAGGCTGCAGCAAGCGAATGGCAATGACGGGAGCGCACGCGCTGGCACGGGTTTTCAGGTGGAACTAGCTCCAGCGCCCCTAGCGGCCTCCGGCGACATGCGCGGCTTCAGCGGGAAGCGTGCGCCGCATAAGGCAGAGAGCACACTGCCCAATATTCTAGTACACTGCACCCCCACTTTCCATTCCATCCACCGGGTCGCAGCATTGACGGCCGCCCTGAACGTCTACGTTCCCTATGACGTCACGTCCGCTATAACCCATTATGTCACATCCGTCTATTTGCATGGCTAAAGCATGGCGTTTGTCTTTCGGGACCGGTTGCGCTGCGAAGTGGTCCGTATTCCGTGCCCACTTAAAGCGTGAATAATTCATATTTCCACGCTATATGCGTGTAATAAGAGCTTGGGGCTGTGAGCTGTTTGATGCGTTGCCGTTAGGTACCTTGTGCGCATCTTTTGCCTCCTTGCCGCATCAAATTGGGGCCGGCCTGTGGAATGGGCCGTGGCATCCGATATATGGAACTGCTCATGTGAGTGGTAATGGCTCCGTCAAGATCGACAGTGCGCGCATGGAACCATTCGGTAATCTGGTTCAGGGAAGGACGCGCGAAAGAACGAGAACGTAAGGACACACTGACGTGACGAGCTATTACGTCGAGCTTCTTTTCTAAGACCATCTCGCTCGAGCGAGAAGGTCTTAGAATGGCATTACTACGACTTTTTTACAGCGTTGCTGCAGCTCATTTAATCATCACCTGCACACTTTTAATAAGACAAATGGCATCGCTATGCGGAAGAGCGTCTCTTGAAGTTTCTCTACAGGAGCCAGTGCCATGCCTGCTGCATACACGCTTACCTTTCCTTACGCAGTTAAGACGCGGCACCAGCTTTGCTACGGCGTGACACAGGGTTACTATGAGAAGAAATATAAAAAGAATAAACAGAATGAATGCAGTAATAGTGGTAAAACGTTGCCAAGCGTGATAAACAGACCTCCCTCGCAAGATAATAATATTTGGGGTTTTACGTGCCAAAACCACTTTCTGATTATGAGGCACGCCGTAGTGGAGGACTCCGGAAATTTTGACCACCTGGGGTTCTTTAACGTGCACCTAAATCTAAGCACACGGGTGTTTTCGCATTTCGCCCCCATCGAAATGAGGCCGCCGTGGCCGGGATTCGATCCCGCGACCTCGTGCTCAGCAGCCCAACACCACAGCCACTGAGCAACCACGGCGGGTCCTCGCAAGATAGGTTGAATAAATCGGCGTCCTGAAGTCACAGTAGACTGGTGTTACGCGGTGAAACACACCCAACAGTATTGCAGTGAAGCATGTCAAAAGTGAAGAGGGGCCAGTGTTACGTATCATTTATTTATTTATTTATTTATTTATTTATTTCTTTATTTATTCAGTGCCCACAGGCACCAAAATGCATTACAGTAAGGGGGGGGGAAGGTTTTACAAAACAGTTATAAACGTTCACAACAGATTCTTTTTTACCCTACGTGAGAAAAACAACGACAAAAGTTGAACAGAAGTTAGGGAATTTTCAAAGCACGGAGCGGCAATTCAATCTAAAGGTAAAAGAAACGAGCTAGTTGAGTCACTTTAACAGGGCCAAAAATGCATCATCTGACACGACCTTGACGACACCGGCATGTAACCTATTCCATTCTTGCATAGTTTTTGGAAAAAAAATGTTTTCTTATACAGTTCTGTCTTGCATGGAACTTCTCGTACTTTTAGAGCATCATCCACGCGTTGTGATCAGTAATGAGGCGACATTATATATTTGTCCCTTTCTATACCAATTGTACCGTAGAATATGGAATGGAAAAGCTTCAGTCGCAGCCTTCTGCGTCCAAGGTATGCCATTTAAATTCTTCCTTAGCACTCGTAATGTTGAAATTAACTTTGTATCGACCTGACACGTACTGCACACCTAGATTCTGTACACTCTCAAGTTTATCAATGTCACGTACCGTCGGAGGGTCGCCCACTACACTGGCGTACTCAAGGACGGACCTTACGTACGTTTTGTATAGCAGCTCGAGATATCGTGTAGACGTGCTGAATGCTCTGGAGTTCCTACGAAGAAAACCTAACATTTTCGCTGCCTTAGCGATTACATAGTTAACCTGTTTCTGCCATGATAATTCTGGGGTGTACCAAACCCCTAGGTACCGTAGAATATGGAACTGTGTTACTCTAGCTAATAAATTGTAATTCAAGGTGTAAGATAAATTTATAGAGTTCTTCTTTCAAGTGAATGTCATATTGACTGTTTTGATTAGGTTTATCTGCATGCGCCACTTAGTGCACCATTCACTAATTAGATTGAGGTATTCCTGAGTCAGACTGGCATCATCCATGCTAATCCATGCAGAGACGTGTACCTATATTGAAAGTACAGATTTTATCAGTATAACAGCAGCTCATCAAAAAAAAAATGTGTGCTGAAAATAAAGTATTCTTACCGGCATTCCTTGTTTTCTAATTATGCGTGTATTCCTTTATTCTCTTCAGCAAACCACTTATTTGGGGAATTGATTGTGATAACTGCTTGTGAGTTGTTTTAAAGAACAGCCTGGGAACCCTTTCTACTGGTGCACTGGTAAAACGTATTCATGCAGTAAAATTAGAGCGGTGAGGAGGTGGCGTGGATGGAGCGTCGTCACGTCAAGGCCTCCCTGAGAGCGGAAGACGACTTTATATTCGTCTGGGGGAAGAGCTGGCGGTTGCTTGATCTTTTGTGCAGTGTACGGAGCGCGCGTAGAAGCGTTGAAGAGGTGTGTAGTGTAGTAGTAGTGGCGGTCTCCTGGCGGCTCCCGTGACTGACTCCGCGTCTCCCGCACAGCAGGATCGGCGTTTGTACCTTGGGTCACTTCTATGCTTTTGCGGTGGTTCGCCTGGGTTCTCAGGACTTGGGTCCAGTCCACGGAGTCATGCTGACTTGGGTCCATGTCCATACCTTGCACCTAAACCTCCATGCTGGTCACAGTAGGGGAGGTTGCATTGCGATGCTTCCCGAGGCCTAGCACGGCAGCGTAGCAACGGGGCCGGCTTCTCGGGCTAGCCCAAACCTCAGGAGGGGTCAGTAGAGAGCGCTCACCTGTATGAAGGCGTTGGTGTAGTTGTGGACTTAATATGGTTGTGGACATAATAGACTTCACAAGGCTGCTTACTCTTTTTTTGCCTTGATTTTGTAACCCCCATTACAGTATGCCCCCATAGGGCCTGTAAGGTATTTTAAATAAATAAAATAAAAGAGTCGGCTGTTCCCTCGTCGGGCGCGCAGGCCGCAAGAGCGCGGGCATCGCCCCTTTAGCCCGGCCATGGCTGTTTTTGTTTGGTTTAACTGTGCGCCACCAGGTGGCTGCACCATGCAGGCTTATCCCGTCTGCGCCTCCACCCAAACGCCCAGTCGACCTCGTTTACCAGAATACCGGCCAAGATAAAACTCCATATTATCACGAGACGAACCCGGTACGTATGCATCGGAAAGAAAAAATATGTTGCAACTGCCAGAGGAGGTCAGCCTAAAGTCCCTTGATAATTTAAAAGTACCGCCACTCTTTGAACTCTGCCACCGCCACTCGACCTCCTCGCCTCCTGCTCGCCCCTTGCGCTTCCCCGTCCCCTCCTTGGAAGCCAGTTTTGCTCCCGTTTTTCTGCGCGACGATTGGTCTCCCTGCCGTTGCCCTTGGAAACGGGCGGATCTTGCGTTTGGCTTGTGTTTTTCCACGGAGGAAGGAAACTAAGGAGAGCATAGAGTTAGTAGAACAATTCTAGAGGAAAAGCTGGGCCGGAAAAGTGGGAACCTCTAGGGCGCCGCCCTGTTGCTACTGGTCATTGTGGCCAGCGCAATTACTATTGAAAGCGCTGACAACAAGTACAGGTCACCTTATGCTTTGTCATCTAAAAACGCATACCACATGACTTTATGAAGGTGGTGCGTTAATACTAAGTTTACAGAAAGCGATCGCTAAGTCCGTGACTTATGTAAATCACGATGTACGCATTCATGCAATAAAGTATGACGCCAATTTCGGTTTCGAATCTGTTTTTTGGATGCGTAGTAGTTTCGTACAGTTTAGGTTTGACATGCGATCGCGCGTCGACATCGGACGCTATGGCACACTCGTGCCTTATGTGCCACCGAAGTCCCGAAGTGCTCTGGCATATACCTTCAAATGTAAGTAAACGAATGTGTCTCCTTGTTCAGAATATCACGCGAGTAGGCAGCTCCCGAGCTCTTGTAGTGCATCACAATCGTTTGAGAAGCGTCACAGTAGAGTATTTTTCTACATGTGGAGTGGTGTTTTTATTTGCAGGTTTCCCTTCAGTAGGAAATTGCTGGACAGGCGGACCAGCACACCGGAATTGTACTGGCGAAGCCACAAGCAACTCAAAGAATCTGTTTAATTGTTGCACTTTGAACAATCATGCTTCTACAAAGGCCACAGCAGAAAAACAGCCTGATGCCGAGTATTCCTGTGCCACAAAGTAATCAAGAGGCGAGTGCCTAATGCGGACGAAATCGAGTGCATCGAGACTTAGAACGACAGAAAGCTGAGCTAGTTGGTAAAGATTCATTATGCAAAACAGAGGTGAGGCGTGCAGACACGAAACAAGAGTAGAGAAGTGGGCGGCGCTCGTGTTGTTTGCTTGTAAATACTCTACTCTTGTGTCCTGTCTGCACGCCTCACCTCCGTCTTGCATAACGAGTGCATCAACCCACATATTTATTTATTTATTTATTTATTTCACATACTGTCAATCCCTCATGGGATTATAACAGGAAGGGCAAGTACATATGGTAGTATTTGCGAACAAGTGTATATATAGATTATATAATCATAAGTGTGTTATTGCAAAGGTTTTAGTTTCACTAAACAAAAGAATGAAGCAGTTCATCACAAATGCAATATTTGGGTACAATATACTATAACAAGGAAGAATCTGAGGAAACAAGAAACCAAACACGAAAAAAGAAAAAGAAACACCTGAAATCACCTGTGATATACAATACCTAATGAACATGACAAACAGTATGCAGTCATGCGTATGATGCATCATACAAAAGGAACACTCATAGATTAAAGTGTTAGGCTATGAAGATCGGTAACAAACCTGACTATGTAAGTCAGAGCTGTAAGGCAAGAAGGTGTTCTTCCACTGAATTAGCAAATGTATCTAATGAGGAGCTGTTACTAATGGATTCACTCAGTTGATTCCATTCTCTTATCGCTAAAGGAAAGAATGAATTCTTAAAGCAATCGGTATGAAAAGAATGCTCATTGAGTGTTTGTGTGTTCTTATGCCGCGTTGGCCGTGTTTCATTTCTGGAGATGTATCTAGAGGTATCAATCTTAAGCTTGTTGTGTAACAGCTGGTACATAAGTTTAGAACGAGCTAGTACAGCTCGGTTTTGTACTGTTAGGATTCCGGCTTTGTTAAGTAGTTCGGTGGGCGAGTCTGTTAATTTATGTTTATTGTATATGTACCGTAGAGCTTTCCTTTGTACACCTTCTAGTTTTTTAATTAGTTGTTTAGTATGTGGAAACCAGATAACATTTGCGTACTCAAGGACTGACCTGACGAAAGTTTTGTAAGCAAGAAGTTTTGTATCGGGTGGTGCTAGTCGGAGGTGTCTTCCAAGAAAGAAAAGGCGTTTCATTGCAGTTGCTGTAACATTATTTATATGGGAGTTCCATCTGAAGTCATGTGTTAACGTTAATCCGAGGTACTTGTGTTCATGAACTCGTATTAGTGGCACGTCGTTAACGGTATACATAAAGCTCGAGTTATTTTTTTTTCTGGTGATTGAAAGAACAGCAGATTTCTTAGTATTGATGGTCATCTGCCAGTGGGCGCACCAGTTAGACACAGCTTTCAAGTCGTTGTTTAATGTTATATGGTCATCATATGAGTTAATATTTCGATAAAGGATGCAGTCGTCTGCAAATAGCCTAATGTTTCCTGTGATTTTTGCGGGTAGGTCATTAATAAAAATTAGAAATAAAAGGGGAGCCAGAACGCTTCCTTGGGGGACTCCCGATGTTACCCGGGCTGTCTGGGAAATCTGTCCATTCACTTCCACAAACTGGGTACGGTTAGTAAGATAGTCGCAAATCCAGTCAATTATGGGGCCTGTACCTAATGTAGCCTGAAGTTTCCTTATGAGCTTTTTGTGTGATACCCGATCAAATGCCTTCGAGAAATCGAGTAGGATGAGGTCTGTTTGTCTGTGTTGGTCGATATTAAATGATATGTCGTGGGTTAGTTCCAGTAGTTGAGTGACTGTAGAAAGGCCTCTGCGAAAGCCATGTTGATATGGTGATATGATACTCTCCTGGTCTAAGAAAACGGTTATGTGTTTTAGTATGATGTGTTCTAGAAGTTTGCACACGGTACTCGTAAGTGAAATCGGCCGAAAGTTGGACGGGTCGTCTTTGGAGCCTGACTTATGTATTGGGACAACTTTTGCGGATTTCCAGTCCTGTGGAAGAACAGATGATGATAATGATTTGTTAAATATTATACAAAGGTACTTCGTCATCCATTCTGCGTATCGTTTCAAGAAAGCGTTGGGTATTTTATCCGGGCCTGGCCCTTTTTTTGTGTCCAGGTTTAGGAGAAGGTTCAGTACTCCGGCCTCCGTGACGGTGAGGGGGCTTAGTGTGCTGTTAACGGTGATGTCAATTTGGGGTAGTTTCCCATCGTCAGATGTGAAGATAGAAGAAAAGTAGTTATTTAGTGAATTAGCGGTTTGTTTGCTAGTTTCGGGTGACACTTGGGGATCACTTGATGCCTTAGGATTAAGGTAGTTCCAGAATTTGCTCGGTGAATTTCTTAGAAATCCTTGAAGTGTGTTTGTGTAAAAGTTTGATATTGATAGTATAGGCGTTTTATTAACTGTGCAATATTTTCAACACTTCCTTGCATGCCATTTTATGTGGAATATCTTTTCTGGTCACAAATTTGTGCAGCGAATCTATTTGCATGATCGACTCCGGGCCTGTGGGACCGTTCACTTGTACTTGACGCCGAGTCTTTTACATGTATCCATAAACTGCAGATATGCACATCAGATCCCTGCGAGTATATTCAAAATTCAATTATTTTAAACAACAGGCACATATGCAATACTGACATAATCTCAAATACCACTAAGCAGCTGGGACACATTTTTGTTGACCATACTCGCAGGTAAAATAAGTAGATAATGTGGACAGCTCCAGCTCATTTTCCTTAAATCAGTGTGTACAAGGGGTATGCAAAAATAATTTTTTTCTCGCGCACCGATTATTTTGCTGTATAAGCAAGAGAACCCACCACGTTTGTGTAACGTATCTTGTACATCACACTAACATGTGCTTTAATTTACCAAGTGCGATGAGTTACGCTTATGGCTCATTCAGTCATATCACACTGCAAGCTGCATTCACCAATCTTCAATTGGATTTTGCGAATGTTTAATGAGACGTGTTTCCCTTTTATGCAGATATGCAATGGCAAGCCCTTGCGTGAGTTCCAAAGGTAACATTTAAGCTCTAAATTAGAGAAGACATTTCTAGTCAGAAACAAGCAGAAATGGTGAATGCAGAGTATCTGAAGCCCAAGGTACAGAAATTATGAGAAGTGTCGAATGATCTTAAGGAAAGAGTTGTATTTGAAAATGCAAGACTCTTTAGTGGAGGTCAAGCAAGTCAATATACTGCAAGATTATGCGAGTGATGGTATGGCAAACAATGGGTCAGGAAATGCGTTGTTTTTCTGCTAAACAAAAGCTGATTACCATTACATAAGTCACCTTAACATCATGAGACTGCTGCTTGATAAATTCAGAAATAAACCAAGAAACAAGACAAACAAAAATAAAAAACAATTTAATGATGCTCTCTCCACACTGGGATAAATAAGAACAAACACATCACATCTAATGTGGACATATCAGACGCCTTGTGAAACACTAAAGGAAAAATTCAGTTTCGAGCTATGGAACTTGCCACATAGATGTAGGGGGCCTTGCACTAATAGTGATAGTTACCACTGCATTTAGAAATTGAAAGCATTCATGCAGACAAGCATGATTCTTTATATTTTTGGCTACCACTTCAAATGCCTCCACCAAGTGTTACAATGCTGCAAGCAGCCATACTAAGGATGCCGCAGCGACACCTGCAGGTAAAAAGCAGACGCAGTCAGAGTGCTGGTGTGTACTGGACACTATGTTTGAAAACTTTTAGGTAAGAAGAGTGCAAGAAGCAGACATAACGACTGCATTTATTTCCATAATTCCCCATTTTAATGGCCTTTTCTTTTTGCTTAGACAATGCCTACGCCTAGCCACAGCAGCTCCCTCATACAGACTCCGCAAGCCAAGAGGCCGTGGAGGCAAATGCAGGTAAGAGGCAAGAAGCAATAGCACTGGTATCGACATTCATCTAATTTCTTTCTTTTTCTTTCGTTTAGGCAGCCAGCACACCTCGAAGAGCCACCTTGACTGCGGGTGTGTCACCCTAGTCGCCAAAGAAACATTTGAGGGAAAGCGACAGGCAATGTGAACAGCCACTTCTCCATGTAAACGATACTCTTTCTCTCGGATGATTCCTACGTCTCGCCACGCCAGCTCATCTGTGCAGACTCCACCAACAAAGATGCCGCCGAGGCACGTGCAGGTCAGAGGAAGCAGTGGCACTGGTGTCGACATTCATCCAATTGCTTTTTCTTACACTGACGCAGTCAGCACACCTCGAACAGCCACCTTGACTGCAGGTGTGTCAGTAGATTCCTGTTGTACATATGCTCACAATAAACTTCAGCAAACTTGAACTTGATAATAAACTTGAAGGCAAATGGGACATTGATGCATTGTTTTTTTGAACATTTATTGTACACATACAATATATGTTATATTTTGCAGTACTACAGAGCGTATTTTGAAGCTTCCCCCTATATTTTGCACCTTTAATTACGTATGTGTTGTGTGGTCCTCAATGCAGTTCATGTTGTAGCAGCTGCTTTGTCTGTGTATCGCACATTGGCTTAAGCTCGTGATATCCACATATTTCTCTCACATATACAAAATAAAGTTCTATGTATAGTCCTCAGTGTTACAACAAAAATGAAAGTAAACAATCCAATCGTGGAATTGTGTTTATTACAGTGATTCCTACGGCAGTTACTGACAAGTTGACAACTTGAACTGGTCAATCCGTCCACAGCCTCCTCTATTTATCAAAAATAAAGGAGGCTATGATCCGTTATGGCAAGGAATTGAATGTATACATAAATAAAGGGGGTATGTGTGTGTGTTTGTAGTGGGGGGTATAGGATTAGGGCGGTACGAAAAAATGTGCCAACACCGTCCTCTAGGCCTATTCCGTTAAGGTACCGTAACAAAGCGTATTATGGATAAATTTCATACAACCAACTCTGATGTTATTACACAGGCCAGGCGACGCGAGCTACATTTGCCATGACGCAGCCGCGACTGCACCGGATGCCCTCCATATTATTCTCGTTAATCGTGCTGACGGCACTGAGGCAAAAGAAAGATCATGGGCGCAGGTGCCTTTAAAGTATCTCGACCTTGCGAGGCACTGCTGCGCGTGCCAGGGGAACTGTCTGTGCGAACACTTCCTGGCACACACCTGCCTCGGCGGCCCCAACCTACGTACCGTTCTGCATTGAGCTTTCATCCCCCCACTGTCCCTTGGGTGCCCTGGAGTTCCTGCGCCGCCTGCTTTGTTATAATCTCAGGTGCTCTCCTGAGACTTCCGTTTGTCGGTTACATGTGCCCTACAGCTGGATCAGTACTTATAATAATAAAAAAACCCGATCTATCGTCGCGACGATAGAGCGCGAAAGCGGCGTTTGCAACATACCGCGCCCGTGCGAAGAGAATTACAGAACGCCAACGAGGAATTTGACCACAGCTTTATACTCGTAACCTCGTCGAGTGACACTCCTGCAACAGGCGTGACCGCTGAAAACCGCATACGGCCGGAAACTTCAACAGGATCATCCTTCGGTTGCATAACTGCCACCTCTACGGCCAACATGGACCACACGCACACCGTCCCGCAACATAGAATGAAAAACCAACTTATAAAGCCCGAACACACGGCTGCACGCGCACATCACGACACTACAAGCGAGACGCCATGCTGCTACGGTTGCCGGATTAAAACTGACTACTGTCACCAAGTCTAGCAAGCGTCTCAGGAGCTGGCAACCTCGGCGCGTAGCAACATGGCGGCGCTCTTGCGGTTCCCGATTTCAATGCATGGGCCCTATGGGTAGCTTGTCCTCTAGAATCAGTATAGTAACTCTATGAAGGAGAGGCCCTGACGTCGCTCTTTGTGAAGCTAAAGTGAAGCCGGAAGTTGGCGTTGCTCATGGTGTTGCTCCGCCTATCGGGCCTGATCTCCTCTCTTGTTTAACATTTCTCGCGAAACCACACCGCGCTGCGCGCAACCGTGCTGCTCGGACCCACGCGCTCCGCAGCAATACTGAGCAATCGTTAGCACGTTAGCATGATTCCGCGAAAAAGGGCAAAATTACCCGCGGATATTCTTTCGTCCGTAGCAATTGCCGTGGCGCGGTACATTGCGTACAGCGTTGCATGCGCATTCATTTCACGAATTTTAGTTCCTCCTGTCCCACCTGGCCACAGCAACATCCGGGAGAGCACGGTCCAGATAACGCACGGTCCAGATAACAAAACACGAAGACCAACGCAAACCTGCCCGCACGGCGCCTTTGCCACGGTACGAAACCTACGGAGCAACACGTGTGAGCGCGCAGAACCAAAAAAAAGCCGCCATTGTGGCCCGAAAGGCGTGGCCGCTAAGCCAAAGAAATAAAAAACCAGCAAAAAAGAGGAGAACGTAGTACGTCAATTCCTCCACACTTTTCTCCTAGCGCGCGGAGGGGGTAGGGTCTCTCCTCAGTTTCCTTCCTCCATGTGTTTTTCTCTTTCGTTCGCGCCATTTTTCTGCTCAGCTCGGCTGTCTCGGCGCTTTAGCTCAGTGTTGCGAACGTTGTACGCTCTGTCTACCGTTCCATGTGCTAGCGTTAAACGGTGCTGTTGCGCATATCACTGCAGTAAGAAGCCTGAAAGTGGTTATGCCGTTTTTATGGTACCACAAGGAAAGCGTGACGGCTTGCGCAAGAAGCAGTGGCTGCATAACATTGGCCGACAGAACTTTGTTCCAACAAAGAACAGCGTTGTTGGCGAGGTGAGACGTTTTATCGTTGATAGCAAAGCATCCCGTAATGCTGCATTTTTTCATTCTTCCGGTCTGCTTACCAGCGTTTTTGTTGCGGCACTTTGTACGGCTTTCCGCTGTGAACAATTATGTGTGAAGATACAGCCTTTCGATGGCGCTTTTCGCGATTGTTAGGGTCCGCCGCCGGTTTTACTGAAAATTGAAACAGCGGTTTGTAGAGGAGCTACTATTTCTTCCTTACGTCGATCTGTGCGTCAGTCAGATACAGTGAATGCAAGCCCTGAAAAAATTAGTGGCAAATATACCCGTGGTATTGGAGGTGATGAGCGCTAGCTAGTCCACATTGCGTTTAAGTTTTAAGGCGAAAGCCTTTAGATCTCTGTTTCGAGGTGGTGGTGTGAACAGCAAATATCACGGGACCCAAGGAAGGCCAGAGGTACCCAAAGCATGTCAACCCCTGTATAAGACAATCACTAACCAAGTTAACGAATGATTCGTTAGCGATTGAATTAATGTGAATTAGAGATGATTAAGGTCGATTAGAATGCATTAAGGATGATTAGAGTGTATTAAGGAGGATTAGGGTGTATTTTATTTATTTATTTATTTTAAATACTGCTGTTCTCCTTCGAGAGCGTGGCAGTTGGGCAGTACAATAATTCAGCTTTGCAATGTAAGAAAATCAAAGTATAGGTTATACAAGAAGTAAAAAACGACATAAGCAGTGGAAGTTATACATACTATGCAAGTAAACCATGTTAAGATTAAACGGAATAGTAAATAATGAAAAAAGAAAGGGATAAAAAGCAAGAGGCTTTACACAATAGCACAGATATCACTAGGGGCAGGTAATCAAACCGAAGTAACTATAATAAAACTACGAGTCTTTGAGAATCATTATGGCAAACGAATAAGCTGTCGAAAATGAGAGGGTTTATTAAAATTTCCTAACGAATAAAGCAATCGGTGCCGGTGTCCCTGCAGGCATAGGTACTGTTATTCACACACAGTTTTCTTCTATTTGTGAGATAAATTCGGATAATGATTCAATGTTGGTGATAGTAGGATCAAGTTGGTTCCATTGTGATATTGCGAGCGGGAAGAAAGAATACTTAAACATGTTATTTTTACATGCGTATTCTGTTAATGTGTGCACATGCTTGTTACGTGTAGGTTGAGCCTCGGAAAATGAAATGTATTTGAAGGTATCTATCCTGTAGTTATTTTTAATAGTTGAAACAAGAATTTTAAGCGAGCGTGTTTCCCTCTTGTGGATAGTGTTCGCAAGCCGGACTGGGTTAAAAGATTTGTTGGCGAGTCTGTACATTTATATTTGTTATGGATGGACCTCACAGCTTTCCTTTGCATTGATTCTAGTTTACTTATGCTAGTGTATGCGGAAACCACACTGTGCTAGCGTATTCGAGAAAGGAACAGGCCTTACAAATCACGTGTAGGCTAGCAGCTTCGTTGACTTGGTTGCGAGCGCCAGGCTTCTTTTTAAGAAAAATAGTTTGCGCAGCGCCTTTGAGGTTATATTACTGATATGTTTGTCCCATTTAAGCTCCGAAGTCAATGTAATGTCTAGATATTTGTGTTCTTCAACTTTGTTAAGTGGAGTGCCGTTAATTGCGTATGTAAAGACTGATGATACCATTTTCCTGGTTACAGTCATGACCGCGGACTTTTGTATGTTTATTTGCATCTGCCATTTAGAGCACCAATCTGCTATGTCAGCTAGAGAATCATTTAAGTTAATATGATCATTGTAATGATTAATTTCTCTGTATATGACGCAGTCGTCCGCGAATAGATTTATATTGCAGTTGATGTTACCTGTGATGCCGTTATTATAGAGTAAGAAAAGCAATGGTCCCTTGGGGGACTCCGGATGTTGCTGCGACTATGTTAGAAAGCGTTCTTTCGTAAACCACAAATTGCGAGCGGTTACTTAAGAAACATTTTATTCAAGCAGAAAGTTCTCCTGTGCCAAAAACATTTTCTACTTTAGCCATTAATTTGTTGCGACATACACAGTCCACAGCCTTGGACAAATCGAGTAGCATCAAGTCAGTTTGACCGCGGTTATTAACTGCAACTGCAAGATCGTGGACTAGTTCTGTTAGTTGAGTTACTGTCGATAGACCACTGCGAAAACCGTGTTGGCTGGCATAGAAAACATTTATGCGCTCTAGGAATACGGTCTAGTGCTTTACGATTATGTGTTCTAGAAGTTTACATAACGTGATAGTTAGTGAAATGGGTCTGAAATTTGAAGGTGATGTTTTGTCACCTCCCTTGTGGATCGGGATTACCTTAGCAATTTTCCAATCATGAGGTAGTTGTGAAGTCTTAAGTGATTTCCGGAAAATTAGGCCAAGCTATTTACTACACCACTCTGCATATATTTTGAGGAAAGTATTAGGTATGTCGTCGGGGCCACTACCTTTCTTGGGGTCAAGCTTAAGCAGTAGGTTCAAAATACCGGCATCCGTAATCTCTAGTTTAGCGATTTTCGCGTGATGTTGTGTTAAAAATACGGGAACAATGTTATCGTCTATAGTAAACGGTGACCGAAAAAATCGTTATATGCGTTATTCTTTGCAGCTTTTTCACCGGGAAGGGAATGTGATGCAGCATTTTTATTAGCACGACAGTAATTCCAGAACCTCTGGGGGTTATTAACAAGAAAATTAGGTGGTGTTAAGTGAAACTAGTGCTGTTGAGCATGTTTAGCTTTAAGCTTGAATTCCACGATGGCGTCCGGTAGTTTCTGAATTTTGGATTCTGCCCCGCCTTTTGTTTTTATTGCCTTACGTAACCTTTTCAAATGTCGCTTTCCGTGATCCATGGAATATATTTTGGAGGGCGCTTTGTTTTTGTAAGCACGTAGTGAGTGATGCAGTAAATTACAACCGATTTGAAGTGAAACCAAAGGGAATTTAGATCTACTGAAGCATCGGAGCCAATTTCTGAAAAATGCTGGAATTCATGAGTGAGGTGCGTTAGTATACTACTGTCATCAGCGTTTTCGAAGTCTGTTACTACAGATACAGAAGAAGGACTTGTTATGCTATCACCAAGAGGTGCGATGCACATTGGTACGCCGTGGTCTGATATACCATGGATTACGTCAGTTTTTATGCGATTTATGTCGAAGTGATTACTGAAAAAGATTAGATCTAGTATGTTCTGAGTATTTCCCTGTGAGCGGGTGGGGCATGAAACGATCTGATGAACATTGAAGGTTAGCATGAGGTCAAACAATGCATCCGAAATTGACGATGAGTAGCACATACTATTCCAGTTAATGTATGTCAGATTATAGTCACCCATGAGGACAAGGCGGGAACCAAACACGTGACGTTCTATGCAATCAAGAATTACACTGATAGAGGTGTCATCAGAGTTTGGGCTGCGATAAACACAACCTACGAATATGCTCGTGCCGTCACAAAGTAGTTAGCAAAAGATGGCCTCTGCGCTTTGTACCTCTGGAATGGCCACAAAGGAAAGGCCCCTTTTTATCAATAACGCGACTCCCCCACCACGTGTGGGGCGGTCTTTCCGGACCACACAACAGTTTAACGGTGCAAACTCGTGATCAATAACGTCAGGTGTGAGCCATGTTTCTGTTATGGCTACTAGTCAGGTTCATGATCAATAATCAGATTTTCAAGTGATTCTGTCTTGTTGATGATGCTTCCTGCATTCACCGTGAAGAGTGTTAGTTCGCTGATTTTGCAGTGCGACAAGTAGCAGCTCCCTTTTTCTCTGGTCGCTGGGTGCGCTCAACGCCTTTGCTGAGCTTGCAGTAGCTACTGCTACTTCTTCGTGTTTTTCATTAAGTGGTACCTTGTCCTCTTTCTCAGTGCTCCAAACATGCTCGATGATTTATATATAACTAATCAAAAACAAGGGAAACTTTCGCATTTCTTTGTCGGTTTGCTTTCGCACTGTTCCAAAGCTTCCTTCGAATATGGCGTACGCATTTCGAAAGGTCTTCTCCAATGGATAGGCCTGTATCTTTAAGTTTGTATCCCCGTTATAGTATTGAAGATTTGTCTCTTGAGTAAAGTAACTTAAAGGGACCCTGAAATGATTCTGACGATTTTCTACAAACGTACTGAGTCATTGGAGTAGGTCTTTCTGATCATTAATTGACACATCTGAGTGCTCGGCGTAAAGCGTGTAACTTATTATAAGGTTTTATAATGCACATCGCTGCCGATCGCAGCACACTGCTCGGCGGAATTTTGAGCCGCCCCTACCCTTATGACGGAAATCACCCATATGACGTCAGTGGGACGAGCTATGATTGGCTGACCAGGGCGCGTGATCGATAATTTTTCCTACTTTATGGTAAACAAATGATGTTCGTAATAGTTGGAATGTTAGTTAATTTGTTTTCGTAAAAAAGTAACATAAAGAGAATGCACAAGAACAATTTTCCGTACACCCAAGCACTTCCGGCACACAGGAAGTGTCGTCTGCTAGCGTTACAACGTGCTCCGTCTTTGACGAGAACTCCGCCGTCAGTGTCGTTCTGTCTTTTCGCGAGCGCTATGATTCGACTCTGTTGCGTTGTGGACTGCAAACGTAGCAACTGGCAATATGTCAAGCTGCGCATTCGTGTCTCTCTGCAAGCCAGTGGACGAGCGGACTGGCTGCAGCGCATCGGACTGCCGCTATCCGATCGGCGCCACGATTTGCGCGATTGCGGCCGTAACTTTACACCAGAAGATTAGTGTTTCGCGAGTCCGGTATTAGGGTAAACGCAAGCGCAAGGGGACAGGGCCTGGCCGTGTCCCCTTTCCTGCCGTTTCAGTGGATGAACAGAACCGCAAATGGGAATGATCTGCACGGTGCAGCCACCTGGTGGCATAGAGCTGAACCACACACAGTAGCAGTAACAAAATATATTCTTCTTTGCTGCTGGTGTAAATTTTTCGCAGGAGTGTAATCGTTAACACGCTGTTTTGTAAATATTTGAAATGTTTTGCACTTGGTTAGAGCAATATTAGCTCTTTCTTTGGCTGGTTCAGCTCTGCGCCAACGAGTGGCTGAACCGTGGAGGCCGATCAGGCAGCTCACGTACATCTACGCTAAAGTTCTTTCATCAGCTTCAGTTTATGCATCCACCGTTCCATCGAAACGTTCGACTAGCGTGTGATTACCGGAATACCAGACACGTTCGGCGCTACGACAGAATCCTCGAAACACACGCTGTTTCGATAGCTCTCGCTTGGGGTCGACGGCGAAGCGGCTAGCGGAGAGGTTTCGCGCAGGCGGGGGCGCGCTCCAAAACAACCAGGAGTGGACGATGTGACGTCGCATCGTAACGCAGAACCAGTGAAGGCGGAGTTTAGCCCCGATCGCTCGGCAAACGAGTTGAGGAGGAAAAGCATGGCTAGGTAGGAGGGTAACTTGTAATCGCTTGTAGCTCCACTAATACGTAACGCTTCACTTCAATTGTGGTGCGAATGTTCTACTTAAGCTGTACCCTACGCGTCTACCAAATTTGTCCGAACCGTTTCAGATTCCCTTTCAAGAATAACAGGCGTAACCTTGTTCGCGCTCCTCTACCAATCCGGTTTATGCGTTTAGTTGCTACTGGTTTTAATTCTAGAGTATCTACAATTATGTTTTTGTTCACCGTACATTCAAGGGTCAAGGGTGCCTCTCCCTCTGCCTCCGGTGAGCCATATATTATCAGGTTAGTTCGCCTGCTACAATTCTCTAAACCGTCAATTTTTTCTTGATTGTCTTTGATAAGAATATTTATATTTGCTGTTTGTTCTTGACAACAGTCGACCTTTTCTTCTAGTCTTGTTAGTAGCTCTAATTTCTTGTCTATTTCAACCAGGCGACTTTCCTTAATCTCTCTTATATCCACAGATATTTCTTTTTAATTGTTGGCTGATTTCAGGGCCTGGATTCACATCAATGTCTCCGCCAAACAATAAGAGTTTATGTAAATGCATCGCACGCTCAATCATAATAGCACATAGCAGGATTAAGCAGGATTAAGGTGGAATAATGTTTATGTGTAAAGATTAAGGTGTATGAAAGAGGATTAAGGTGGATGAAGGAGTATTAAGATGGATTAGGGTGGATTAAGGTGAATTAGCCTTAATGAAGGAGTATTAAGACGGTCTAGGGTGTATTAAGGTGGATTAGGATGTATTAAGGATGATTAATGTGCATGAACAGGTATTAGCGTGGGTGAGGCAGGATTAAGGTTGTAAAGCCTAGTGTAATAAACTTTAATTCATGCTAATCCTTCATCCACCTTAATCGGCCTTAATCCTCCTGAACGTACCTTAATCCATCTTAATTTATCATAATGCACCTTTATCCTTTTTCAACGACGTTAATATACCCTAATCCTTCTTCATCATCATCAGCTAGGCTACGCCCACTGCAGGGCTAAGGCCTCTGACATACTTCTCCAACTACCCCGGTATTGTGCTAATGGTGGCCATGTTGTCCCTGCCAACTTCTTAATCTCTTCCGCCCACCTAGCTGTCTGCCGCCCCCTGCTACGCTTCCCTTCAATTGGAATCCAGTCCGTAACCCTTAAAGATCATCGGTTATCTTCCCTCCTCATTACATGTCATGACCTTGCTCATTTTTTTTCTTGATTTCAGCTAAGATTTCATTAACTCGTGTTTGTTCCCTCACCCAATCTGCTCTTTCCTTATCACTTAACGACCCACCCATCATTCTTCTTTGCAGAGCTCGTTGCGTCGTCCTCAATTTTAGTAGAACCCTTTTCGTATGCCTCCAGGTTTCTGCCCCGTAGGTGAGACATAGCTCCTATACACTTTTCTTTTGAGGGATAATGGTACCTGCTGTTCATGATCTGAGAATAGCTGCCCAACGCAGCCAAGTCCATTCTTATTCTTCTGATTATTTCAGTCTCGTGATCCGGATCCGCGGTCACTACCTGGCCTAAGTAGATGTATCACCTTACCACTTCCAGTGCCTTGCTACCAATCGTAAATTCCTCTTCTCTTCCGAGACTGTTAAACACTACTTTAGATTTCTGCAGATTAATCTTTAGACCTACCCTTCTGCTTTGCCTCTCCAGGTCAATGAGCATGCCTTGCAATTGGTCCCCTGTGTTGCTAAGCAATACAATATTGTTACGGGAAGGAAGAAGCGTTCGTCTATTTACAGGTAGCTTTTAATGGCTGAGCCAACAAGCGTAGAGCATCGCTCTTGCTAAAACACTTCTTCGTCGTCTCCAAGACCACCATCAGCGTCGTCTTCTTTCCACATTACCGACTGTGACATCACCCCCGTCGGAAAAAGCACCTGATTGGTGCGGCTCATCGGTCGAAGAAAGGTAAGGTTTGAGACGGCTGACGTGGATGATGTCAGAGAGGGGTGAAGGCACCGTGGCATTCAGCGGAGACACTTCATATGTGACAGGGGTCACCTGGCGAAGGATGCGGTAAGGGCCATAGTAACGCGAGAGTAATTTCTCGGAAAGACCAACATGCCGAGCTGGATACCATACTAGCACAAGAGCGCCTGGTTCGTAGTTCACGTCGTGATGGCGCTTGTCGTAACGGTACTTCTGGCGTGTCTGGGAAGCAGACAGACGAATGCGGGCAATCTGGCGTGCTTGGGTCGCTGTGGCTATTACATCCCGAGTGTACTCTGTCGGCGAGTCGAGCGTGGTCGAGAGGAGTGTCTCGAAAGGCAAAGTCGGCTCACGGCCGAAGAGGAGATAGAAGGGTGAATAGCCAGCTGTGTCGTGGCGCGAGGAATTGTAGGCGAACGTGACAAATGGTAGAGCAATGTCCCAGTCGCGGTGATCGGAGGAAACATACATTGCGAGCATGTCCGTTAATGTGCGGTTCAGGCGTTCGGTAAGACCGTTAGTTTGAGGATGGTAAGCGGTAGTAAGTTTATGTTTAGTAGCACATGATCGAAGTAGGTCGTCTATGACTTTGGCAAGAAAGTATCTGCCACGATCGGTGAGAAGTTGACGAGGTGCACCGTGGTGCAAGATAACGTCGTGAAGCAAGAAATCAGCGACGTCTGTAGCGCAGCTGGTCGGTAGGGCTCTAGTAATGGCATAGCGAGTTGTATAGTCCGTAGCGACGGCAATCCACCTATTTCCGTCCTCGGATATAGGGAATGGTCCAAGGAGATCAAGGCCAACGCGAAAAAAAGGGTCGGCCGGTATATCCAAAGGCTGCAGCAGTCCGGCAGGAGGCACAGCTGGTCTTTTTCGGCGTTGACACGACTCACACGCGGCAACATAGCGCCGGACGGAGCGGTTGAGACGCGGCCAGAAAAACCGTCGCCGAATTCGGTCAGAGGTCCGCGTGACGCCAAGGTGTCCAGCGGTGGGAACGTCGTGCAGTTGCTGCAGTACAATCGTTTGCAGATGAGACGGAATGACGGTTAGGAGCTCGGGCCCATCGGGGTGCATGTTGCGGCGATACAGGATGCCATTTTGTAGTACGAACATGTGAAGGGATGGGTCAGACGGAGCAGAGAGCAGGCGTTCGATAATGGGGCGTAACGACTCGTCGCGTCGTTGTTCAGCGCTAATGTCTTGCAAGGCTGAGAGGGAAAGAACGCAGATCGGTGCGACATCCACTAAACCGTCCGGTACATCGACGGGATGACGAGACAGGCAGTCGGCGTCCTGATGTAGACGACCCGACTTGTAGACCACAGTGTAGGTGTATTCTTGCAGCCGTAGGGCCCAGCGACCGAGGCGGCCGGTGGGATCCTTGAGGGAGGAAAGCCAACAAAGGGCGTGGTGGTCGGTTGTAACTGTAAATGGTCGTCCATATATGTAGGGTCGGAACTTGCCCACCGCCCAAATGAGGGCGAGGCACTCGCGCTCAGTAATCGAGTAATTGCGCTCGGCGGGAGAGAGGAGGCGACTGGCGTAGGCGATAACGCGGTCGTGCCCACATTGGCGTTGAGCTAAAAGTGCACCGATTCCGTAGCCACTGGCGTCAGCGCGGATTTCTGTCGGAGCGGAGGGGTCAAAATGGGCGAGAACAGGAGGTGTAGTAAGCAGCGTGATGAGCTGCGAGAAAGCAGACGCTTGTTCAGAGCCCCAATAGAAAGGAACGTCTTTCCTCAGGAGGTCAGTCAGGGGACGGGCAACATGGGCGAAATTTTCCACAAACCTGCGGAAGTAAGAGCAAAGGCCCATAAAGCTGCGAACATCTTTGGCACAAGTTGGAACAGGGAAATTCTGCACAGCATGAACTTTAGCGGGGTCGGGGCGAATGCCTGACGAATCGACAAGGTGTCCGAGCATAGTTATTTGGCGGTGACCGAAGTGGCACTTGGATGAGTTGAGCTGTAAGCCAGCGGTGCGAAAAACAGAAAGAACAGATGAAAGTCTTTCAAGATGTGTCGCAAAAGTTGAAGAGAAGACGATGACGTCATCCAAGTAGCACAAACAGATGGACCATTTCAAACCACGCAAGAGCATGTCCATCATCCGTTCAAAGGTCGCCGGGGCATTGCACAAGCCAAATGGCATTACTCGGAACTGATATAGGCCGTCTGGTGTGACGAATGCGGTCTTTTCACGGTCCATGTCATCCACGGCAATTTGCCAATATCCAGAGCGAAGGTCTATAGATGAAAAATAAGTGGCACCGTAGAGACAATCCAGAGCATCGTCAATGCGGGGAAGTGGATACACATCTTTCTTGGTGATCGTGTTTAGATGACGATAGTCAACGCAGAATCGCCAGCTGTTATCCTTCTTTTTGACGAGAACAACAGGGGACGCCCACGGACTGGAAGAGTGTTCAATAATCCCTTTGGCAAGCATCTTGTCAACCTCGCTCTGGATAACTTGTCGTTCAGAGGGCGACACCCGGTATGGGCGTCTGCGAACAGGTGCTGCATCGCCGGTATTTATCCGATGCGTCACGACCGTAGTTTGACGCAAAGGGCGATCGTTCAGATCGAAAATGTCGGAGTAGGACTGGAGGAGGCCACGGAGCTGTGCGGCTTGTTGGGTGGAGAGGTCCGGTGCAATCATCGTTGTAAAGTCATCGGTCGGGGCTGATGCAGAAGGCGCAGAATGAGCAGTGGTCGAAGACGGCGCAACAGATAGAGCAGAAATGTGGCACTCGTGCGTTGGTGACAACGTGGCAAGAGACATGCCTCGAGGGACTACTTGCGGGCACTGTCCGAAATTTAGGATCGGAAGACATGTCTGATTGTCCGCAACAGAAACGATGGTGTGTGGGAAGGAGACATTGTGAGAAAGCAGGACTGACGTCGCGGGAGTGAGGACATAGTCTCCATCAGGTACAGGAGGGCTGGCTAAAACAGGGATGAAGGTTGCTGCAAGAGATGGCAGGCGTATAAAATCCGCGGAACAAAGCTGAGCTGGAGCTTGAGCAGGAAGGTCAATGGGAACAGGTAGGGGTAAGTCAAGTTGTACGACACCGGCGGAACAGTCAATCAGAGCAGAATGGGCGGACAAAAAGTCGAGTCCGAGGATCACATTGTGAGGGCAACGTTCAAGCACACTAAACAAAACGGACGTGTGGCGACCGGCGACACTGACACGAGCAGTACACATTCCAAGCACAACCGGAGTTCCACCGTCGGCGACCTGGAGCAGTCGAGTTGGAGCAGGAGCCAGTACTTTCTTCAAGCGCGTTCGAAACTCCGCACTCATGATGGAAATTTGGGCTCCAGTGTCGATGAGTGCTGTAACGGGCAAACCATCCACGTCCACGTCCGGAAGGTTCCGGTTAGTAGGCAGGGTCAACAGAGGAATTTCAGGCCAGGGTTCTAGAGCAGCGTCACCTCCAGGAGCTGCCCCAGTTAGTTTCCCGTCGGAGAGCGGCGATGGTAAGCTGGGGATGGAGAGCGACGATGCTGGGGCGAACGGGAGCGGCGACTATGTGGTGATGGCGAGCGGCTGGTTACGGTGGCTCGAGCGTTGTCAGGAGCGTCTTCAACCTCGGTGGAGAGTGATGGCGGGCAAGGATTCAGTGGGGAGCGGAGGTAGGCGGGAAAGCTTGGTCGAGAGTGTGCTGGCCAGGAACTTCGACAGTGGCGAGAGATGTGTTCCACACGTCCACGCTAAAAGCAGATGGGTCTATCGTCATGTGTGCGCCATTCGGCCGGGTTGCGATAGCTCGGATACGGACCGTATTGGCTCCGGTGAACAGGGGCAGAGGCAGCAGACGAAGCAAAGTCAGGACGGCTGGCGGAGCAGATGGATGGAAGACCTACATTCGCAAGTTCTTGGCGAATGACCGACTGAATGAGTGACACAAGCGGCCGGGAATCGTCAAAGCACTGCGTCACAGGCGTGGCAGGAGACGCTGCTTCGATTTCTCGCCGAACGATACGGACGACGTTCTCGGAGGAGGTGGGCTCACGCGGTGGACAAATGTCTTCGCACGTCGACGAAGCTGCGGTATTAGGTAGGCGCGTAAACTGTTGAACTATGCGGCGACTCTTCGCGTCTTCAAAGCGGCGACATTCGTTAATGATCTCATTGACCGTTGTGATGTTCTTATAAACAAGCAGGTTAAACGCGTCATCCGCGATGCGCTTTAAGACGCGGCTGACCTTGTCTGCCTCTGCCATATTGTTATCTACTTTGCGGCAAAGAGCGAGGACGTCCTGGATATAGGCCACGTACGATTCAGTGGACGTCTGTACACGGGTCCCAAGGTCCTTCTTTGCAGCACGTTGGCGGCCGACGGGTTTGCCGAACAAATCCCGAAGCTTCTGTTTGCACTGGTCCCAACTCGTAATCTCTTCTTCATGTGTTTCGAACCAGACCCGTGCTGTTTTCTTGAGGTAGAATATTACATTAGCCAGCATAAGCGTGTTATCCCACCTGTTGTATGCGCTGACCCGTTCATAATTCTGTAACCAGTCATCGACGTCAACGTTGTCAATCCCGGAAAACATGCCAGGGTCGCGAGGCTGGGCCAGGATGACTGTCGGGGGCGACGACGGGGCCGCGGTTGAACTGTCTCCTTCGGAAGACATGGCGGCCAGGTTACGTCCGCTGCGGAGCTCCGTCTTGCTCGATTACCCCGCACCTCCACCAATGATGTTACGGGAAGGAAGAAGCGTTCGTCTATTTACAGGTAGCTTTTAATGGCTGAGCCAACAAGCGTAGAGCATCGATCTTGCTAAAACACTTCTTCGTCGTCTCCAAGACCACCATCAGCGTCGTCTTCTTTCCACATTACCGACTGTGACAATATAATCAGCGAATCGCAAGTTACTAAGGTACTCTCCAATAACTCTTATCGCCAATTTTCCCAAATCCGGGTCACTGGCTACCTCCTGTAAACACGCTGTGAATAGCATTGGAGAGATCGTATCTCCCTGCCTGACACCCTTTATAGGAATTTTGTTGCTTTCTTTATTGAGGACTGTGGTGGCTGTGGAGCCGCTATAGATATCTTTCAGTTTTTTTTACATACGGCTTGTCTACACCCTGATTCTGTAATGCCTGCATGACTGCTGAAGTTTTGACTGAATCAAACGCTTTCTCGTAATCAATGAAATCTACATATAAGGGTGTGTTATATGCCGCACATTTCTCTATCACCTGATTGATAATGTGAATAAGGTCTATTGTTGAGTAACCTTTACGAAATCCTGCTTGGTGCTTTGGTTGACAGAAGTCTAAGGCGTTCCTGATTCTATTTGTGATTACTTTAGGGAATACTTTGTAGGCAATAGACAGTAAGCTGATCGCTGTATGATTTGTCAAGTGTTTGACGTCCCCTTTCTTATGGATTGAGATTATGTTGGCGTTCTTGCAAGATTTCGGTACGCTTGTGGTCATGAGGCATTGCGTATACAGGGTGGCCAGTTTTCCTAGAACGTTCTGCCCACCATCCTTCAACAAATCTGCTGTTACTGGTTCCTCCTCAGCTGCCTTCCGCCTTTGCATAGCCACCAAAGCTTTCTTTACTTCTTCCGACGTTACTTGTGGTATCTCAAATTCCTCTAGACTATTCTCTCTTTCATTATCGTCGTGGGTGCCACTGGTACTGTATAAATCTCTATAGAACCCCTGAGCCACTTGAACTATCGTATCCATATTAGTTATGATATTGCCGGTGCTGTCTCACAACGCATACGTCTGGTTGTTGCCAATTCCTAGTTTCTTCTTCACGGCTTTTAGGCTTCCTCCGTTCAAGAAAGCATGTTTAATTCTATCCATATTGTACTTCCTTATGTCAGCTATCTTAAGCTTGTTGATTAACTTCGAAAGTTCTGCCAGTTCTATTCTAGCTGTAGGGTTAGAGGCTTTCATACATCAGAGTTTCTTAATCAGATCTTTCGTCTCCTGCGACAGCTTACTGGTATCCTGTCTAACGAAGTTACCACCGACGTCTATTGCACACTCCTTAATGATGCCCGTAAGATTGTCGTTTATTGCTTCAACACTAAGGTCCTCTTCCTGAGTTAAAGTCGAATACCTGTCCTGTAGCTTGATCCCGAATTCCTCTATTTTTCCTCTTACCGCTAACTCATTGATCGGCTTCTTTTGTACCAGTTTCTTCAGTTCTCTCCGCAAGTCTAGGCTAATTAGAGATCTTACCACCCTATGGTCACTGCAGCGAACTTTGCCGAGCGCGTCCACATCTTGTATGATGCCAGGGTTAGCGCATAGTATGAAGTCTATTTCATTTCTAGACTCGCCATTCGGGCTCTCCACGTCCAATTTCGGTTATCTCGCTTGCGGAAGAACGTATTCATATAACAAAGCATCCTTCTTAAAGCACCTTAAGCCTCTTTAGTCCGCCTTAATCCTTTTTCATTCACTCTAGTGTAACCTAATCCACGATAATCTTCCTTAATGCAGCCTAATCCACATTCATCGACGTTAACCCACCCTAATCCTCCTTAATGCAGCTTAATCCCCCCTAATCCACCGTAATCCTCCTTTATTCATTTCAATCCACCCTAATCCAGCCCAATCCTCCTTAATGCTCATAGTTCACCTTCATCCATCCTAATCCACTTTCCTCGACCTTAATCCTCCTTAAACCACCCTAATTTTTCTTCACTTTAATCCTCCCTAATCCACCACAACCTCCCTAATGTACCTTAGTCCACCTTCATGAACGCTAATCTACCTTCATCGACTTTAATCCACCTTAATTCTCCTTAATACACCTTATTCGTCTTAATCAAATCACTAATCAATAATTTCTTTGCTAATCCGTAATCATCTCATATACACGGCTGCATATACTCTCGTTCGCTTCCGGACTTCCTTTGCTCACGCTATCTTTTCTGTAGCTCACAACGCGACCTTGAAATATAGATCTAAGGCTTTCGCTTAATAAGGCAGGCAGAAAAGGATGTGCCACGAGCAATACTAGATCAGACGCTAAAAGCAAAGCATCTTACTATGTGGCAGAAAAATTGTCTGTACTATAGAACTCGCCTCAACGCTCCTTTTACATCAGCTTACTCCGTTCATACGTCTTTAAGAAAACACGAGCCTCCTCATAAACGTTGCGTTCAGAATTATCGATGCTGGTATCAGCAATTCTCAATATTTTCCACATCACTGAATCGCGCAAATGAGCAAAAATTAAGCGCCTCCGTAGGATGTTGCGGCCCGTCCGCGGGAACAGGAGAAAAAGTGTGCCATGCGCACCGAACGGGCGAGGAGAATCGTGGAGGAAAGCACTGCGAGGAGGAGAGTGTCGCTACTTTCAAATTATCAAGGGGCTTTAGGTCAACCCAACGCACCTTCGCCTACCTTCGTCCTCCGCAACGCTTTGCCTTGTATCTCTCACCTCACTTCGCTCAGCGCTACCTGCACATTCCTCTGGGTGGCGGAACTTTGGCGCCCTCTCAGCGCGCTCCTTCGCACTTTCCCCGGCGCGCGATTCTTTTCACCTCCAGGCGCCTTCCTCGTCCGCTTGCTTCGTGGCTTCTTACAGACACCAAGCCTGCTTCACATGACGCGAGTTTCATCACACCGGAAGGTCGATTTCCGTCGCATGCGACAAAAATCGCAGTCGTAGTACGACCTTCCCCTCGTTTTCGGCTGCCACCATAGAATTTCATACTACATTACTGGTGGGAAATCTGGCGCTACGATCGTTCAACTGTCATGGGAAGTACAGGTATTTGTATTGATAAGATTAGTGAACTGTACTCGCGCACAACCACCGCCTTGTACAACTTGAGAATGCAGGAGAGGACCCAGATTACCGAAGCGCGGCAGCCGATTGCCTCTGCGACTAAAGAAATAGCACCGCTGACGCGACTCGGCCCAGTTAGAGACCTGAACTTCATGCACGCCCTGCTTCCTATATTGCGCATGCGCGAAAAAATAAAGAAAATGCGCTTGGTTGTTTCTAGAGAACCTTTGTCCGTGGAGATTCGCCTATGCCTAGGTACCACCGAGGAGTTACCGAGCTTTGCTCTGTTCGTTCCTAGTGGAGCCAGCGTTAACCCACAAAGCACGGATCTTGCATGCGGGGTGAATATGCGCGAGATCGCGCATGTTCGCCACGCATGCGAGAAGCTGCATCCTGGCAACCATTTGTCCGTTTTCGTCAGCTGCGTCGAGAGTACACGCCAAGGAATGACTCTCGAGTACCTGACCGCAGCCTGACTCCACCGCCGACCCGAAAACGTCGATCGCAATCTCCGCGTCTTCGCTCGCCTACGCCGCCCCAGCTGGGAAGCTAGCTGTTGCGACCAATGGAGGCGAAGTCGCGAGACGGTCACTTTTTCAAATGCCTCCGCCTATCGTGATGTTAAAGAACAAAGTGTGTGTGTCGCTGGAGTAAATATTGTGGCTTTGGCAGATACTGGTGCTTCCGTGTCTGTGTTGTGTCTTCCTTTCAAGAATCGCCTAGGACCGAAAGTGATGTTTGCTTGGAATGGAAATATCACGTTTGGAATGGAAATACCACGAATGGAAGTACCACGTTCACCACGGTTCGCGGTGAACTTTTACGCCCTGTAGGAGTGTGTTCAGTTGTCATAACCGTTAGTGGAAAGGCATTTCGAAAGGAATTTACTCACACGGGCTACGCATGACGTAATTCTTGGTATTGACTTTTTACGGGACTGTGAAGCAACATTAGACTGCAGGGCTGGTGAAATTTCACTCAGCAGCGATGTCAGGCCGCCAACGCTCGACGACGTCCCACCCGATTGTCAAGAAGTATTTTCCGTGTCAACTGATGTACGTGTGCGTGCGCAGACGGGAATGTTCATCCCAGTGACTTCGTCGTGCAGCCGTGTTGGTTTTTGCTGTGGAATAATTGAAGCCGAATACGTCAACACTCTAACGAAGAATGTACTTGTCCCTCGCTCCCCTATCGAAGTTGTAGAAGGCTGTGCTCACGTGTGGACGGTGAATAGAGGGTGTCCTCCCAGTCAATTATTTTGCCTGCAGGACTGAAGGTAGCACGCTTTGAGGAAGGTGGTATTGTGATCATTCGTGCAGTAGATACTTCCACGGACGCAAGCTCGTCGCTCAGCGACTACTCTTCAAAATTTAAGAGCATAATTAATAAATTGCTTGCCTCTTCCCACCAACAAGCGCTCCAAGAGCTCCTTGCCCACTATGCTTCAGTGTTTGACTTTGCACAAAAGCGTCTACATTCACCACCGCACTCCCGCGTACACCACCGCATCAATACCGGAACAGCGTCACCAATACGACAGAAGCCGCACCGCGTTTCCTCAGTTGAGCGCAAATTGATCGCCGAACAAGTTGCAGACATGCTACAGAAAGGCGTCATCCAGGAGTCCAATAGTCCGTGCGCGGCTCCAGTTATATTGGCCCAGAAGAAAGACGACTCGTGGCGATTCTGAGTCGACTACAGGCGCCTAAACGCAGTGCCAAAAAAGGATGTGTATCCTCTCCCGCGTAGATGACGCCATTGACTGTTCGCATTCTGCCTCGTACTTCTCCTCGGTCGATCTACGCTCAGGCTACAGGCAGATACCTATGCACCCCCCAGACAAGGAGAAGACTGCCTTCATAACGCCGGATGGACTCTTCCAGTCTAACGTAATGCTGTTTGGTTTGTGAATGCTCCACCAACATTCGAACATTTATGGACACGATTCTGCGCGGACATCGATGGGAAATATGCATGTATTACCTGGACGACGTTGTCACTTACGGCAAGACATTTCACAAGCACAACCAATGACTGGAAGTTGTCCTTGACTCCATACGGCAAGCTGGACTGATATTAAACTCCAAAAAGTGTCATTTCGACTAGCGTCAAACACTTGTTTTGGGTTTCGTCGTCGACAAAGAAGGCGTCCGCCCAGACCTGCAGAAGCTTGCAGCCATTAGTGACTTCCACCAGCCGAAGACGGCAAAAGACCTCCGCAGTTTCCTGGGATTATGTTCGTACTTTCGCGGTTTTATTAAGGAATTTGCGCGCCTAGCTCAGCCGCTCACGACACTCCTTGACAAGGACACACCGTTTACATGGACTACTAAGTGTGAGTCTGCAGTCCGTCAACTTAAATTTCTGCTCATCTCCAATGCAATTTTGCGCCACTTTGATCCTGAGGACCCAGCTGAGCTCCACACCGATGCTAGTGGTCTGGGCGTCGGAGCAGTACTCGCACAGATACATGACGGACGCCAACAAGTCATCGTCTACGCAAGCCATACTCTTACCAAGGCTGAGTGGAATTATACCGTAACCGAAATTGAATGCCGTGCGGTAGTCTTCCCCACCCACAAGTTTCGACCATACTTGTACGGCCGCCACTTCACGATAGTGACAGACCACCATTCTCTTTGTTGGGTGGTTGAACTGCGCGATCCATCTAGCCGATTAGCTCGGTAGTCATTACCACTTTTCCATCACATACAAGAGTGGTCGCTGTCATACCGATGCTGACTGTTTATCTCAGCTTTCATCAGCAAGCATGCGAGATACGGACGATGATTAGATGAATACCTCCTTACCATATCTGAACACTTTCCTGATGCGACCGCCTTCAAGCTTGAGCGAAAGTATGACCCTTGCATTAGACCTATTCTTGACGCTGCTCGGTCACCAGCACGGGGCTAACCTTTCATCATTGTTGACGGTTTATCGTATAAGACGAATTATTCTGTTGACGGCGCTCCACGTCTTCTCTTGGTTCCTCAAACATTGAGACCTATGATACTTCAGGCCATGCACGATTACATCACGTCAGGCCACCTGGGCTTTGCTCGGACGCTCCATCGACTGCGCCAACGTCTCTATTGGCCCAATGTCTGTAAGATGGCGAAGCAGTACGTTTCCAGCTGTTCAATTTGTCAACGGCATAAGCCGTTAACTACGCCTTCTGCGGGTACCCTGCAGCCAGTTGAGCCGCCGACCTTGCCATTTGAAAAAGTTGGTGTCGACTTGCTGGGCCCGTTCCTCAAGTCTACTACCGGACGTCGCTGGATTATTGTGTTTGTGGGCTGTTAGACCCGATGTACTGAGACGGCGGCCCTTGCTTCGACTACAGCAGCTGAAGTTTCATACTTCCTGCTGTACTCCGTGATTCTCCGTCACGGTGCTCCACGCGTTGTGATTAGTGACCGTGGACGGCAGTTGACTGGGGACGTTGTCGAAGGACTACTACGTCTTTGTAAATGCGATTACCGGCACTCGACCCCTTACCACCCGCAAACAAACGGCCCTGCTCAACGCACGAATCGTACCTTGAATAACATTCTTGCCATGTATGTTTCCACAAATCACAAAAAATTGGGATTATATTTGACCATTTGTTACGTACGCTTACAATACTGCCAATCACGAAGCCACAAGTTATGCGACTTTCTTTCTTCTGTACGCACGCAACCCCCAAAGCTTTATCGACATCATGCTTCCATGGTCTCGAGATGATGACTCTTCCATAGGCCAGACTTTATGTCGTGCCGCAGAAGCCCGTCGACTGACCCACCTTGGGACTCTCTCCTCTCACGATCGTGCGAAGGCTCGGTCACATTTGCATCTGGGGACTTTACCTTTATACACCTGTACGGAAAAAAGGGGCTGTACACAAAATTACTATCACGTGACACCGGCCCATAAATAATACTGAAACGCTTGAGTGACGTGACATGCGTAATCGCAAGAGTGACTTCGCACAACCGGCGGTCACGTAAAACGCAAGTCGTGCACGTCGCCCGACTCAAACTGTGCCATCATCGGCTTACATAACTCGCTCGGAAGCTTCGCCTGCCCCCGGAGACGCTGTCATGCTGCACATTTACAACCGAAGGAAGAGAAAGTAGAGGTGCGCGCGAGGAACTGGCCGCTGCTTGTTGGCCTTGCATGAGAGTCCTGTCCCTTTCTCTGCGCTAACCATGTATCATCTTGTAATTAAACCTATCCCATCCGTAACAATATGCAGAAGGCAAAGGTAACATTGAAAAGTCTGTCAAGGGAACAATAATTCATGATCACCATTCAGCCTTTAGAGTCGGTTCAGAAGTACGTTTGTCTAGGCCAATTACTCACAGCGGACTCTGATGAGGAGAAGGAAACTTACAGAAGCATAAAAATAGGTTGGAGTTCATACGGCAAGCATTACCAAAATGATGGAACAAAATATGTTAGATATAACAGTAAGAAACAGGGAGAGTTTGTGTGATCAAAGAACAAAAGAGGATAACTGATATTCTAGTTGAGAGTAGAATACAAAAAATTCAGCAGCCCTTCCACTGTATGAAGAAGGATGAGCAGCAAAGCTGTGGTGTGTTTTACCTCAATCGACGCGTCTATGTGTATAAAGGTATTATTATTATTATTATTATTATTATTATTATTATTATTATTTCTTAAAGCAGCTATAGTAAAACTAACCTCTTGAACATTTTTGCATTGCAATATTTACCTCTTCAACTTCTTTTGTAATATGTAGATAAGCAAATGTCTTCTTCTTTTCAATTTTTTTGCCATTCGCTTTTCTTCATGTCTCATCAATCTATGTGTATTTTTTTTCGCCTTGTCTACCACATTCATGCGCACGGTCCTACAAGCCAACTGAGGCTTAGACCGGCCTGCTTGTGCTGTTTTGTATATTTTTTGGCAATTATTATTATTACGGAAGGACACAGGCAACGAATACATCGTTTGACTGTGGAGTGATTCATTCTTATTCTTTGATGTAGTGGTGACGTGTGCAAGTACCACCGCATGGAAGACGGAAATTCCACAATATTTACAACTTCACAGTGAACTACGTAATTAAGAAAAGTAGATGAAACTCGGCATCATGTTAGAGTCATCGCAGCGGCCACTTTCGCTTTGATTGGTTTCCGGATAGTTCCGATAAAAGAAATGTTACAGCCGTTTTCTGTAACCATACTTCCTCCGTAGACGGCCACGTATTGACAGCAGACGGGAATTCTGTAACGTTTACAACTTCACCATGAACTAAATTATGACAAGTGAAAGAAACTTGGTGTTATTATAGAACGTTCTTAGTGGCCAATTTCAGTAGAAGTTTTTCCAAGATACGTACATAAGGTTGAGACCTACAGAGCATTGACAAGGAACTGGGGACGAAAATTTGTTCGTGTTGACGCGTCGCGTAGGCGGATGGACATCGCCCACCACCGGAGAGTAGCTATATACAGCTCCACTGTAAAAAATGGTACCTGCACAGGCCATGTAATAACATGCAGATAACCAGTGGACCATTAAAGTAACAGAATGCTTGCTAAGGGAAAGGAACTGCAGTTTAGGACGGCAGAAAGTTATGTGGAGTGGTAAAATGAGCAAATTTGCAGGCGCGAGCTGGAATTGTCTAGCGGAAGGGAGGGGTAATTGAAGATCATAGGAGAGGCCTTTGTCTGACGATGATGACAAGGCAAGAACAGCTGCGAAGATATTGAGCCGTTCGCTTGTGGTGCATTTTTTACTTTGTGCTGTCTGTGCCGAGGGCCGTGCAAACAGTTGCAGATACCACATCATCGTTCTTGCCACTTTTCTTTGTCATGCAAGACAACGTCTGCACGCTGTCTCTATCACTTGTCATTGCGCCTAAGGTGCTTTTCTTTAAGACAGTGTTTTTACCACTGCTATTTTCTCTTGCTTCGCCTATTCTATGGCAGTCGCTAGCATTAGGTCTCTTGCGCAGGGGTTACTCCTTATAGAGCCCCTTATGCACACGGGTTGCTCCTTAGAAGTACCACAACTATGACCACAGGGCTTTGAATCCTGGAACATATCAAAGTAGTACAGTGAGCCAATACAGTGAAAGCAGACAAACGGATGAGGAGGTGATGCCGGCGTCTGCGATTCATTTGTTTACCCTTACCTTGCAGCGGCATGCAACGGAAGGTTAAAAATGCCACTAAAACGGATCCTCAGCAATGGAGAGCTGGCAGAGCAATGTCGAATACGTGCCGAAAGGTCTATATAACGTTATACTTCCACTAAAAATCTGATTATACGCCAATAAATCCATGTTTCCCGGCAGCCTCAGTAGGCAGTGCCACAGCGATCGGCGAACAGCGATATTTTATTGTGATCGGAACGGGACAGTGTCCGACTATTCTGAAAAAAAATCGGGTTTGTTCGGCATATTAATGCGTCTTCAAGACGCACACGTTCCTTTGACGCGGTGAGTTCGCGTGGTTTTCTGAAGTCGCGTGACAGCCAGGCAAAATTGGCGCAGCCCGAAAAACTTTTACCAATAGCGATAGGTCGAACGATGCCTTTCTCGTTAATGCCAAAAAAGGCGTCGAATGAGAAATTATTATTTTTTCTTTCGTTCAGTCTAATGATGCATAATCCGTCTTCACATATCATATCAGGTGGGGCGATTTCTCGGTTTTCATGACGTCGCGTGACAGGCGCAGTGGGTGGCGGCTCGAAAATTTTTTGGCCAATGGTGGAGGGCTGATTCCAGAACTGGAATAGAAAAGTTTGGAAGAGCTCTACGTTATAGCGTTCCATATGTAATACAAAATTAATGTACAAGTATATAGAAAAGTACTAAAATTTTAGGGCACCGCAAAGCTAGACGGTTAAAGCAGAAAGCACATTTAGCGCCAGCAAACAAGGACGGAAGGGAGAAGACACCACAATGCGCTAACTTCAACAACTTCATTTTCAGGAATACTATATAACCCATGCACAGTGGCGCCACCTTATCCAAATCTCACTCATCCAAAAAAGCCGTCTCTTTATCTAACAAGTCGACTGAAGGGGCACTAACACATGTGGCACTATTCCGCCAGATAGCCTGAGCCTCAATAATCTCTCGCACATCTTTATCTTTGTGCTTCGCAAGAACCCGGCAGGATCCATACACCGGCGCATCATTTTTGGATGAGGAAGATTTGGATAAGGTGGCGCCACTGTGCATGGGTTATATAGGTGTATTTCCTGAAAATGAAGTTGTTGAAGTTAGCGCATTGTTGTGTCTTCTCCCTTCCGTCCTTGTTTGCTGGCGCTAAATATGCTTTCAGTTTACCAAAGTGCCCAACAAATGGCAATAGACGATTAAGACGGCAATATATTTTAGGCAGAGCTGAAGTATTGTCCGTCGTATATCCTGTGAAAATCCTCTGCAACATGTTCAAATGGAGACAATGTGCACGTTGAGCTGTCGCGCGGTTTGCCTTATGCGGCCGCCTGCGATCGCGCCGGAACCCTAGGAGCTCTTGGTTGACAGCGCCAGCGAGGGCTGGCCGGGCGCGCGCGCTGCATTACATTTTTTTTTTTTTTGCTGGAGAGCGCGTCAAATGGGCAGAGCAAAAAGCGCGCTCAATGGTCCACGTGGCGTCGACACCGCGGTGTGCTGCGACGAGAGCGCTCGCTGAGCGCACTGCGACTCGCTGGAGACAACCGCGTGTGGCAGGGCGTTAAAATCAGAAATGGTGGCGTCTACGTGAACAACCAGTCAAGTGTGAACTGCGCGCCAGGGTGACGTTGAGTAGGCGGATAGGCACGCCTCGCTCCTTCGTAGCCTTCGCCGTGCAAGGCATTGAACGAGGAACTGGAGCGCCGCGAAGGAGAACCTTTTGTTGCCAATAACTCCAGTTCTTCTGACCGCTTTGAAGTACTTTCTGGGGTAAAGTATATCTGAAATAGTCCGCAAATGCATTTCTCGCCTTCGATAAAAAGTGGTTCAGGGTCCCGTTAAGCCTAGATTTCTGGTTCCATGGTGGCTGAAAAGACAGTTGCATATCCCGCTCATTGAATGTCAGCTTCAATACTGCTTAGTAATACATGCCTTAGCGATAAAAGCAGACAGCATATGAGAATTTCTTTAGAAAAGAGCAGCGCGGTGCAATGAGAATATCAATCGTGAAGGTGATATGGCAATATGTTTTCTAAAGTATGCTATAGTAAAGGCCAATCGATTATTCGATCAAGTATAGAGCTGTAGTCGAGGTCCGTTGCTCATATAGTTTCTCCGAAAGAAACATGCTGCTGTGCATAGGGACAGAACTGCACGGAACACATACCACACAGAGTGCCATTGCGAGCTCTATTGGGTGTATCTTGCGTTCCAGAAATTTATTCGATCCTAACTTGGTGCCGTACATATGGTGTGAAATTGCAAGTGTGAGTTTGCATTCTATGATGCATACCTTCTCAGTAACACGCAATAAAATCTTAGACATGTTTGCTTCAAGATAGCATAGCACAGGACCACACATAATGAGAAAAGGAGACATCTACCGTTCGTAGCACATATGGAACGAAAGTGTTTACTTGTCTAATACCAAACGTTTCAAATACACACCCGCCTTTCATCGAAGTTGTGAACCAATGTGCATAATTTTCATCCTAAAAGTGCAATGATGTTTTTTTTCGCCTCAGTGCTCCCTTCAGTTGATAGTCGGCGTTCGTGTTGTCCACTTCTCTTGTGTCCTTCTGTTTTGCATAATGAAGAATGTTATATCTCCTGATCTGTCCTGCAATATAATATGAAATTGCAGGGCCTGTTCAAAGACGGCCTTAAACTATCGTTCTATAGTGTACCCTATTTGACACGGTACTTTGATTTTCATTTATGTGTAAGATCTACAATATAACTACAGCATGAGATAAATGTAAATATTGTATAAAATGTTGTATAGCTGTATGTGCCATTCCCTCATGAGCTGTGTAGAGGTGGCAGGGCCACTGGTAGGCTCAGATTATATGGCTTTAGCCCGGTCATCTAAAGCCTGCGACGGCGAGGATAGTGGCCGTGCCAGCCTGGTGGTTCGGCAAAGTAGTCGGCAGCTAGTGCTCCGGTGGAGGCCGCACCCCGGCTACGCTCCGTGAGCCGAGCGGGCGCACCTATACTTGACGGCGGCTCAGCTTGAAGCTCAAGGTCCTGCCGCCACGCTCGGTAGGCTCAGCGGCGAGCGCCCCTCTAGCAAAGCCCTACCGGGGAGGTGATCTCCGGCACAGTTCGGGCGAGCCGCGGTGGCTGGTGGCTGCCTGTGCTTCGCGCTCGCCTAGAGCTGAAGGTCGCGCAGTCTCAAGTTTCGAATACGAAGGCAGCAGAAGTATTCGCTCTCCTCCATTCGCGCTCCAGCTGCGACAGTCTGCGCTCGCCTTCATGGAGTGAGGTCGGTTCATCTTTGCCTGTACGTGCTTGATGCTACAATTTGATTAATGAGCAAGTGTTTACTGCAATTACACGCCAGATGAAACTACCAACCTTACTTCGTGCAGTTGTGTTATACTTCGCGATAGGTATCAATGCTTCGCCTTTGGGGCCAAACTCCCACCTTTTGTATGTGCCGCGAGTCATATTCTTGATATTTATTTCAATTACTTAGTTGTAAATTCTTGCTACTGCTTTTGTTAGTTGTAGTTATAGTTCATTATGGTATTATTTTATGTATGTTTTTGCACCGTAAATACTTCTTTGATCCTAGAGTTCACGTGTGATGAATGGCCAAATTAGTTCTGCGGAAACCCGCAGTGTATCCCATAAAATACATTCACGCGCGTGATTACCATTGCAGTGCACCGAGATCAACAAGCCTGGGTGCGTATTGTCAACGTGGATGTATTACCAAAAAAAAGTACGCAAAAAAAAAGCCCGCAGCGTCTGACACTGACAAACAGCGGAAAGCTATATTCCTAAAAAATTCACCGAGGGTTCAGAAGGATACAAAGTTAGTAAACGATAGCAAACGCACAGATATGTAAAAGAAATTCCATGCGCGATTCAGCAAAACACTATTGCGAATTGTGGTTGGTAGTTCGCGTTAAGAAATTACGGTTGTAAACGCGGAGTATCCCATTGAATGTTTCACCGCAGAACGAAGAAATACAGAGCGTGAGCGTATAACACTGGTAGATAATAGCACTAATTTAATGTAACTAATACACTGAGGAACAAAGAGAAAGGACAATAAGATAAAACAGGAATGACTTAAGGAATATCCTTTCGCTAAGATTGACTAAAAACGTACGTCTCAGTTAAGTTGCACGTGACGAAAATGTTCATAGTGAAAATTCACACGGACGTGGAAAGAGAGAACATCCGTTTAGAACAGGCACGCACATCAGTCTCCATCCATTCCACCGGTTATCTGAAAGCGGTAGTCATACGATCCGTAGATGCGATTGTCCCCGGGCCTTCGCAGGAGAGCGATAACTTCGCCGTACCACTTGAAGAACTTGACTTGATGCTTGCGATTAAGAAGGCCTTGAAGAACGTCCTGCGCGAAATATATTGACTTGAGCGTTTATCGCAAATTGACTGGACCTTGAGCCAGTGCCGGAATTAATGCGCACATGCTGCAGAAGAAAAGAACACGTCGAAAACGTGTTTCACGTGAATATGAGTCTTTTGTTGAGATATACAATATTAATTAACGCATTGATCTAATACGGCAGTCATCGCCGCAACATGCAACCATCCTTCGTAGAGTCTTTATCCATGCGCATACTCGAAATGCCAAGGACGAAAACACAGACTGTGGTGCACGTGGATTAAATTCAGGAGGGTGAGACAACGAGGTTATTAGTGGCTCATACGACATTTCAGGCGAACGCCTTGTTCTCTGTACAACCATATATATAGCTGAGACCTATAGGCCTAACGTGTATAACGATATATTTCACTGTTTCTATCTTTGTGTATTGAAGTCCTGTTCGCGGCAAATTGTGCAAATGGTGAGTAGTACATTTCTCTGACGATATGGGACGCTGTATATTGAATTGTTCCAGCTCCATAGCAAGCTATCTCAGCGCACGGTATCACCAACGTCAGTATTAGGCTTAAAAGGCGTGAACTCCCATTGACCGATCCTACGCGACAGCGAGTGGGTTGCCAACCAAAAATTAATAGGTGCCAGATGCGTGCTTCTACGTGTAGAAAAGTCAATTGATGAAGCAGATAATGTGGAGAAGATGGAGTTCGCATTTTTACTGGACGCTCAAGTGCGTGCGATATTAGCGGCAAGCTTAAAAATAGCAGTGGATTATGCTCAAGATCATTAAAGTTCACACGCATTCCTCCTTAACTGTTGAAACAGTGATTGTTATAGGAAGGATATGAATTATAGGAAGAATACAGTTATATATATATATATATATATATATATATATATATATATATATATATATATATATATATATATATATTTCTTGGAAACCGCTATTACCGTGGGACCCCTGTCGCCTTCGCACACGAGCTCTACGTCAGGCAGGGAAATACAATCTCTCCAATGCAATATTCCAATATTCACAGCGCGCTTACAGGAGGTATTCAGAGAGCTTGATTGGGAAGAATTGGGGATAAGAGTTAATGAAGAATACCTTAGTAACTTGCGATTCGCTGATGATATTGTATTGGTTAGTAACTCAGAGGACCAATTGCAAGGCATGCTCACTGACCTGGAGAGGCAAAGAAGAAGGGTGGGTCTAAAGATTAATCTGCAGAAAACTAAAGTAGAGTTTAACAGTCTGGGAAGAAAACAGCAGTTTACGATAGGTAGCGAGGCACTGGAAGTGGTAAGGGAATACATCTACTTAGTGCAGGTAGTGACCGCGGATACGGATCACGAGACTGAAATAATCAGATGAATAAGAATGGACTGGGCTGCGTTTGGCAGGCATTCTCAGATCATGAACAGACGGTGGTCATTATCCCTCAAAAGAAAAGTGTATAACAGCTATGTCTTACCAGTACTCACCTACGGGGCGGAAACCTGGAGGCTTACGAAAAGGGTTCTACATAATTTGAGGACGACGCAACGAGCTATGGAAAGAAGAATGATATGTGCAACGTTAAGGGATAAGAAAAGAGCAGAGGATAAGAAAAGAGCAGGTTGAACGAACGCGCGGTAATGACATCTTAGTTGAAATCAAGAAAAAGAAATGGGGGGGGGGGCATGTTCAGGACATGTAATGAGGAGGGAAGATAACCGATGGTCATTAAGGGTTACGGATTGGATTTCAAGGGAAGGGAAGCGTAGCAGGGGGCGGCAGAAAGTTAGGTGGGTGGATGAGATTAAGAAGTTTGCAGAGACAACATGGCCACAATTGAAGTTTGCAGGGACAACACGGCCACAATTAGCACATGACTGGGGTAGTTGGTGAAGTATGGGATAGGCCTTGGCCCTGCAGTGGGCATAGCCAGGCTGATGATGACGATGAAGTTACACTGAAACGTCCAATTAACAAAAAATTTTATAACTCCGTTTTTCATTAGTGCCTTTGGGGCAGTTGCTTAAATTACGAAATTGAAGGCAGTCACAGATTAATACGCCTTAATTACCCGCCGTGGTTGCTCAGTGGCTATGGTGTTGGGCTGCTGAGCACGAGGTCGCGGGATCGAATCCCGGCCACGGCGGCCGCATTTCGATTGGGGCGAAATGCGAAAACACCCGTGTGCTTAGATTTAGGTGCACGTTAAAGAACCCCAGGTGGTCAAAATTTCCGGAGTCCTCCACTACGGCGTGCCTCATAATCAGACAGTGGTTTTGGCACGTAAAACCCCAAATATTATTATTAATACGCCTTAATTTTTAAAGATCGTGAAAATCGCATATAATTCGATATATTTATCACTTAATTTCAAAGGTAAATCCAGGCAATATCGAAAGCGAGCGCCGCGGGAGGGCACAAAAGGCGGCCCCGCTATTGTACCAAATCGAAACGTCCTATGACGACTAGCACGAATAATACCCCTGTCACACGAGAAGATTTAATGTCATTCGAATCTAATGGTATTCCATGCATCTAATGTCACTCGGTCTCTTGCTGTGCTACACATTAAAATATAATGGCATTCGCAAATAATAGCAATTACGATCTAGAAAAAATTTGTGAAATTCAAAGAAAGTTCGTGTTTCTGAAACGCGTTTAAGAACCTTTGCGAGCGCTTTTAAAACGGAAGAAAACATTTTTACGCCATTTATTCACAACTAAAAGCACTTCGATCATCACAAGACAAGCCACAACTAAAGCCAAGCGCAAATGCGGTAAGTGTAAGCCAGCAATATGACCAACCGCCGCGACAGACTCTTGATGCAAAGAGTAATAGCGCTTGAGCACAGCCCATAGTGGAAATATCATCGCGGTAAAAGTAATTATTTCTTTTTATAAGTCTAAAAAATATCTTCTGACATGGCTGATGCATGCATTATTTTTTCGCGTTGCGTGTCGCTGTTGTCTATCTGGGGTAAAGAGTATACATTCGGTTCGAAATCGAATGCGAATGAGTTCCCCTAACTCATTAGATGACAAATGTCATTCCATTCGAATGACATTAAATTTTCCTGCGTAAATCCCGATTGGTGGGATTATATGCGAATGCCTTTCGATTTGAATGACATTAAATATTCCCGTGTGACAGGGGTATAAGTTGTAAACCGAATGTTCTGGCCAGTCGCGGCACCAACTGATACGGCACGCGTTGCCTGCAAGCATCTGGCGCTGTGTGTCTGGTCAGGATTTTCAGGCGCATGCTATTATTCAAACTTCGCCCCCACAATTCTTTACAAGGCGTTGTCATCTGACGCGCAGCGGGACGCGCTCAGTTTCGATATTGCCTCAATGTGGTCTTCAAGTTCGATGATGATTATCTCAAATTATATGGGACTTCCTATTGAGATAGCAGTTATATGGCCGTTCCAGGCGAATTTATGTCGTCGCCATCGTCGTCGCCGTGAGGTTCCATAGAAAGTTCAAGGGGCAATAAAATCGTCGCCGCGCGTAAAAGCCTGCGAGAGTGCGGCGGCGAACGCGGCTCAATCCCGTGCACGCAACGGCGGAGCAGGCAAACAGTTTTATAACTGCGCAAACAAACGACCACAACGACAGAGCACACAAGGACTGGCGTAGACTTGCAAGTAATCTTTATTCCACAAAGACCAAGTATATCTCAGAAATACAGCACTGCGCGTGCGCAGAGAAACCATGATCGCCCAAAAACTTTGTTCAGGCAACACGTAACCTAAATACGTTCATCAATAAACGTCATCTCACTGTTGTACAGATAAACGGAGGTGTCGCTGACAGAATCATCTCCCTTCTTTTAATATGATACGCCTCGCGTAACTCTCTTGCTCGGCACTGGCACAAAATCTTTCAGGATCGGCTTACATGGGCATGCCAAGCAATGAGCAGGAAGGTGCCCACACGTTTTATCTTAATCGACAATTCATCATAAGTATGTTCACGCACCTTCCTGTTTGGCCTACGTAGACTTTGAATGAATGAATGTGCGGTTTTTATTGGCGCAAGGGCAAGGTATGGCCAAAGAGCGCCATACGTAGACTTTGACGCATGAGGAAGCGCGCCGCCTTCCGTGACGCACAAGGCTTCGTGGGAGCACGTGCTAGTGGGCGAGATGGTTTTCAACGAAGGCGCCAAATAAAACAACGGACGAAGAAAAGAGACGTGGTTGTCTCGTGTGCCCTTTCTTCGTCCGCTGTTTTATTTGGCGCCTTCGTTGTAATCATTCGGGGGAGGGTAAGGAAGGGAGGGACGTTTTATTTTGGGCGGCCTGGGCGAATGTGCGTGCCCGGTCGGGCGGCTGTACAGTAGACTCGCGTTAAGATGAACTCGGCTAAGCTGAATTGTCGCTTATAACGAACAATATGGGAACCTTCGTTCGGTATTCCATAAACTCAATCCAAAAACAAAATCCGCTTAAGACGAACCACTTCAGACGTGTTCTTCGTTAAAGACGAACATTGGGAGCGCCGCCGCCACCGATTCTAAATTGGGTGCCTCGATGCGGCGCGCCCGGGTGCGAGCGCATCAAGGCACCCAATGGCGGTTTGTGGCACACATCGCCCATGAACATAGGCGAAAACATTAGGAAGAAACAAAAAGAGACAGTGATGTTTCACTTCGTGAACGCGGGTGACGTGCAAGTATGTGAGCGCTATAGCGCATACGAAGCTATCGGCCTTCGGTGCGCCTATGTCCACATCGCAGATCGTAATCAAGACAGGGCTGCCGCGATACGCAGCAGCCGCTAGAGCAGAACGTCCCTTTGTAAACATTCTCTTACCAACTGAATTAACAAGCATGGTGTCTGCGCGCACAGGCAAACATGAACACATCACAATCGATGACCGCGTACGCTCGCTGTGAAAATGCCGGTGGGTGTGAGGAATCGCGGCAGTAGCAGCGAGCGAAGCGACCTTCACGCGCTGTCGGTCGCTTCAATGCCAACTTAGCGGCGAGAACAAGGCCACGAGCCATCGGCCCACCTTGACTGTGCCCGGAAAGTAGATTGTGTTCAAGAGAAAGCCCGCGTGACCGCATGCGGCCGAAGTGCAGCACCCACGTCCCTCCCTTCCTTGGTGCCATGCGTGCGACGGAAGACTGTGCGCTTCGTACCCCGCCCCCAACCGTTCTTTCTTGAAAGGGAGCTTGAAATAGAGCGTGAAATTCTGCAGCGACACGCGATGAGACGAAGACGATCACCTCTGAGGTTAAGGCACTAAGAAAGGAAATCAGTGAACTTGTTAAGTGTAATGAAGGTTTGAGGATCGAGAACAAGCGGTTGACACGACAAGTTGAAGAGCTACAGCAGTACACGAGGCTGAAAAATTTCGAAGTAAAGGGTGTCAAGGCGAATGCAGAGCCTGTTGATGTCACAAAACAAATTGGTGAAGTTGTTGGCAAACCAGTCAGTGAATCAGACATCGATACATGTCACCGCATTCCCACTCGGAAATCAGACGAGACGAACACTATAGTTCGTTTTGTTCAACGAGAAAAAGGGAACACGTTTCTTTCTAAGGCAAGGAAACAGAGCCTTTATTCCTCGGATGGAGGGGCTGTCTATGTTAATGAGCATGTATATCAGTTTAATAAGCATTGGTTAGGGGCCGCCATTGCACGCAAGATATTAGTATCATGGAAATATGTCTGGACCATAGGGGGTAAGGTGTTCGCGCGTCAAAGTGAACTGACTGATGCTCCGACGATCACTGATCATGGTGATCTGGAAAAAATGACTAGGTAAGGTCTGTTTCCTAAGATGGACTGTCGCACGGCCATGAACTGCGAGCCAACTTGTGCTGGCTATAATGTTGAAGACTTCAGAACGAAGCTTGGCCCTCTAGAGAAAGGGCTCAGTGCTATTCATTCTGACGCTCGAAGTACCAAACACAAGGGTAACCATCTGAACTTGTTTTTTGCTTCCATAAAGAATAAATTGGATTTTTAGTGTTTACAGAAACATGGCTAACATTCCATGAGGATCATCCCCACTTTGACAACTACACTTACAATGCACTATTAAGGCTTCACTGCAAGGGTGGTGGTCTCGCTGTGTATGTAAATAAATTGTGGAAACATTCTGTATTAGATAAATTTTGCGTAATAGACTCTAATGTGGAATACATTGCTGTATCTACTAAAAAAAAGTACCGACGATTACGTTACTTCCTAATGCGAAATTTGAGCGCAGCAAATAAGCTGTTTCACCTTTTCGATAGATTGAGGCAAAGAAATCGAGCAACACATGTATGCGCTATCACAGAATTTTTTTTTATTTTTCACACGTATTCCTTTAACAAAGACTCCACTAACAGTTCTTGACAGTCATGAAGGAAGCTTTGTGGTCGGAGAAATAGACTGATATATGTTCGACTTGGTACACCAATGCTTGATTCTCAAAGACGAGATCTATACAAGTGCCTCGCGAGGTTGTCACAGCCGTGGGACGCGTTACGAGCGAGAGGAACGGGATGTTCTCCCGCATAAGTGTTAGGAAATTGCTGTTTGTCTTTATGTCAAGCCGCCACCGATCTCTCTGATTGCCACCGCACAGGGCGAACGGCAGCGGCAATTTCGGCTCGGGCGGTGCACATATACAGATCCGCCGCCACCGATGTGGCTCTCTGATTGCCACCGCACAGGGGTTGCATTGGAGGAGGAGCGAAGAAAGGAATTAAGTTCGAGCCGGCGCTTTGACAACCGGAGACTCGCAGGAAGAGGGGGGAGGGGGGCGGCGTGTACACCCAGCGGCAAACGATGGGGGCAGAAGCGCGCGCAGCAAGCGGACAACACGATAAAGGGAGGACGGAAGAGATAGCAGCGACTGACTGATGCCGCTGACGCCGATAGTGAGTCAACCCCAGCTGCGGAGTTGGTTTCAGGGACAACGCCGCCGATGCCGACACAAACAATATGATACCCTCGCTTCCGCAGCGCTAAAAACCAGGTCTAGCCGTGGGAAGGTGGTCACGTATTCGTCGACGTGCCGGGGCCTACGTGAAATAACCGGCGCGTCGGCAACTGAAGAGCACCCTATCCGCCACACAAGAACAGGGGGGGGGGGACCCTTTCCTCCTCTTTCTGCATGGCGGCGACGGTGTTCTATGCAGTCACGTTATCTTGACTCTCTAGCGGCGTCAGCGGCATCCAGCGGTATCAGTCGGTCGCTGCTAGCGCTGGGGGGATGAAAGGGGGGCGGAGCTGGTTACGAGGCCGACGACAACGCCGACGACGACGCGAAACCCAGGAACGGACGCCAAAGAGCTGCGCTCTAAAATGTAATGGTCGTTGCAATATAAAAACCTTCTACCGGTAACAAACAGCACTTCTTCGATTTCCTAACCCGCCGTGGTTGCTCAGTGGTTATGGTATGGGGCTGCTGAGCACGAGGTCGCGGGATCAAATCCCTGCCACGGCGGCCGCAATTTGACGGGGGCGAAATGCGAGAAACACCCGTGTACTTAGATTTAGGTGCGCGTTAAAGAACCCCGGGTGGTCAAAATTTCCAGAGTCCTCCACTACGGCGTGCTTCATGATCATAAAGTGGTTTTGGCACGTTAAACCCCTTAATTTAGTTGTAATTTTTCGACTTCATAAAAAATTTACTGGTGCGTCTAGCTTCTACCGAATGCGTATTTATTATTATGGGTGACATAAATATTAACTTATTGTCGAACGATTCGTGTGCAACGCAATTCAATAATACCGTTGCATCCTTTGCCTGCGGGAATTGTATATCTTTACCCGCAAGGGTAACTTTTGAAACAAGTGGTCTGCTTTACGTATGCATTATAAATATGGCGTCTAATAACATTCCCTCCGGTGTCTTGTCCCATGACATCAGCGTTAATTTGCCAATCTTTTGCTTCCTGCCGGTCATGCAGGACATAGATGTCGAGGACCCACGGTTATACAGAGTACTTAATGCTAACGCGATGAGTATGTTCAAAACATTAGTGGAAAGGTCACATTGGGATAATGTTTACGATAAAACTGACGTAAGCAAAACACATACTGCATTTAGTAAACAGTTTCTTTGGTGCTACAATGCCTTTCCACTAAAAGAAACTAAAACTTGCAAAAAGTGTAAAAAGCCGTGGATGACTCGGGAACTGTACAACAGAATTAAAGCGAAAAACCATTTCTATTATAAGTTTATCAAGAGGCATGATGCCGACAGCCTCATTGAATGAAAAAATATAGAGAAATAAAGTTGACAAGAATATTAAAGTAGCTAAATCTACTTACTATATTGATCGGTTTACAGAAGCACAGTTTAACAGTAGAAAAGCTTGGCGCGAAATTACCTTTTTCACTAATAAATGTAATCCAGACCGGCCCCTTACTATTACGATAGTTAATGGTGAACTTACAGGCTGTGATCTCGCAACCACTTTCAATGATATTTTAGTTAATGTAGCAGATTCTGTATGTACGTCGGTGACCACATCAGTGCCAGACGCACTTTCTAATCTAATCATTTCCTTACAAAGTTCTATTGCGCATTTGCCAACTACTACTCATGAAATTGCTTCAATAATTGCTAAATTAAAAAAAAATTATGTTTCACCTGGGCATGATGGTATACTAGCAGTACCTTTGAAGCATGTACCTTCTTTTATATGTGACGTCTTCTGCTACATCGCAAACGGCATATTAGAAAGCGGAGTATACCCAGATGAGCTGAAGAAAGCACGTATATGTCCAGTTTACAAAATTGAGGGAATGAATGACATATCTAATTATAGACCCATTCCTGTGCTCCCCGTTTTATCAAAAGTCTTTGAAGGTGTGATTAGTACTCGTCTCGAAATTTTTTTTTCACAAGTGCAATGTTATGACTTTCTCGCAGTATGGATTTCTGAAAAACAAATCAACAGAACAGGCGCTGTTAACAGTAAAAGAAAAAATTATTACGAATATCGAAATGAAACAATGCACTGTTGGCCTTTTCTTACATTTGCGAAGGCACTCGATTGCGTTCATCACAACTGCGCAAGCTTAACAGTTGTGGCATACGCATCTGACTGGCTAAAGAGCTACTTAAATCACAGGTTGCAGTTATGTTCAAGTTAATGGCGTACCCGCAGAGAAATTGGCGATTCAGCATGGTGTTCCTCAAGGATCAATATTAGGACCGTTATTGTTTTTAGCATACATCAGTGATATTGCTAACATACCCGAATCGCCTAATCTGGTCATGTACGCTGACGATACGAATACATATTTTTTCATCCCACTCCTTGACCCAAATGGAGGCTACGGCAAATGCATATTTCAGAAAGCTACATAACTGGTTATTGGCCAATAGGCTAAGCCTTAATTTATCAAAAACAAAATACATTATTTTTCATCCTATTAATACAGCAGAAAGTCACTCTGAAAGTTGTCTACAAGCATACTGAATTAAAGCGAGTTTCAAAACACATTTATTGCTCTTTGGTTCAATTAGAATCTTTCTTAGAATTTTCGCACCACCTAATTAATGTCTGAGCCAAGTAAAACAGTCGGTTGTTTGTATAAGATATTTCACTTGTTGCGCCCCTGGTTAAAGATATCCATGTATTACGCACTCCTGTACTCAAGCTTATCATACTGTCTTCTTGTTTGGGGAACTACGGCAACCAGCAATTACCTTAAACTAATTTCCATCCAGAAACGCGTTTGCGTACTATTGAGGGGTTTCCTGGCACACCTTCAGATTTACCTAAGTCACCGCTATTTCAGAAACACAGCACCATAAAGTAAAAGAAGTTTATAATTTCTGTCTGCAGAAGTGCATCGATCGTCATATATTGCTCTTTTCTTGTCCAAATAATTCCAGCAGCCGCTATGATTTCCGGACGAAACGTAAGCTTGTTCCCATCACACGCACCACTTACGGCAAGCAAACACTAAGCTACCAAATTCCCATGGTAATAAATCAATTTTCGTTTTAAACTGAATATTAGCTTCCACAAAAACTCTTTAAATCTACAATTTAAAAATGCCTATTGGAACAAACGGAATGGGATATTTATTTAGACGACAGACTCTGTATTTACTTGTACTTATTTTGCTACCTTTGAGATGTTTTTTCTCTGACGCACATGTGGAAAGCTTTGTGATATTGTTTCTGAGTTTTACGGCTGACATATTTATGTTTGTAAAAAAATTATGTATCTTTATACCGCTCATACGAACAGTTGTGTATACAATTTAGTTATTCTTTTCTAGTACAAATTTCATGCTTGTTAACTTACTCCGGCATGCTTTTCACAAAGTTTGAGAAATTCATTGTGAATTTGTTCGGAAGTGCTCGTGCACAATGCCAGCTGTTCTGCGGGTGACCAGGACCTTGTCAGGCTCTAGCCTTTTGTCTTTGCGCCATTTTTTCGTTGAAAAGAAAATAAACTTTCACTTTCACTTAGCGCACGCGAGATATTGAGCCGTTATCGTAGGCTCACCGTCGCAGGCTTTCCCTCGCAGCCAGAGCGTATGGCGTGCGAGGTCGATGTTATCACAAGACGAACGCGGTACGTCCATATCGGAAAGGAAACCTGTAGCAACTGCCAGAGGAGGGCGACACAGCGCGACACCGCCTACCTTCCTCCCTTGCGACGCTTCGCCTCGTTTCTTTTTCCCCACTTTACTCAACGTCCTCTAGACTTTCTTCTAGGCTGCGTTGCTTTGCCGCGCGCTCAGCACGCTTCTTCGTGTTTTCGCTTGCTCGGAGCCTACACCGGCGACCTACGAGGCAGCAGATACCTGCTTTAACTCCCTAGTGAACGTTTATTGCGATAGCAATTATGTGGACACTCAAGCCGCATTTCTGCCGTCGCCGTGAGGTTCCGTATCAGTGAAGACGCGGGAGAGGGGGGGGGCGAGGAGAGGCGATGATGATGATAGGGATCTAAAGAAAGGAAAGGCGCTTGATGGGTGACGAGCGAGAGGAGGGGAGTTCTTCTCCGGCGTCTGCTATGGTGCTATGGCGCCCGCCGCTCCGTACAGACTGGAGGCTGGTGGAGGCAACCTCGGTGACTACGGCATCGGCCATGCTAATCGCGGATGCTGTAGTAGGCGCCTTGCGCGTGCGCCGTAGGGACGCGTTGCCGGCGCTCGTGTGTTTTGAAAGCGGTCTGCGACGTGCCTAAAGTACGCGCCCGCGCCGGCCTCATCTTCAAAGCCATTTGCGATGTCTGCAGAGTGCGTATAGTGCCGTTATCTTCGTAAGCACTGTGCTTTCGACGTTTCGTAGGCGCTGAAGCGACAGCTAAACGGAGGATAATTGACTCGCGGTTGCTGCCTCGATTCCTAACTCCAGCGTTTTCACAGTTTCCGCTGTCATAGAGCGATGTGTGTTCATGTTTTACCTGTGCACGCGTGACACCCTGCTGGTTAATTTAGCTGAAACACGTTGATGGGCTAGGTAGTTTGAATCCATGATAGAATGTGTAAGCGCGACTGAACAAGGACGTAGAAAGGAGCAGACACACAAAGACAGCACTGTCTCCGTGCGTCTGTTTTTTTCTATATCCTCGATGAGTCATGCTTACATATTCTATCATTGTGAATTTCGTTAGTAAGCGAGTGTTTACGAGTTTATACGGCCGATAAAACTACTGTTCTTTATTGGTACAGCTATCTACTAATTTTTTGTCGCAATCGGTGCTTCGCCTTTCCAGCGTAACTGCGAATTTTTTTCCCGCAGCACGAAGGCGCAGAAGTATTTTTAAGGTCATTAGGTGAGATGCCACCGTTTGTGGCTGCTCGCCCATTTGCACAGAAGCGCCAGACATGCATCACCGGCTGGATGAAACCAAGCAAGAATACCACTTGAAAACAGTTTTCTGTTAATTTCAGCTAAATAAATGCTTTCTATATCGTTTTTCCCCACTTGTAAGTCTACTTCATTTAAAATATTGAAGTAAGATACTTGGATGCACCTGGTCATGTTGCCAGGTATTGTTCTGTTAAGACGAACAAATTTTCATGGTCTCTTCCAGTTCGTATTAAAAAAAGCCTACTGTATATCTTGAAGGCCATCTGGCACAGAGCAAGCACTGCGCTGCGTGCTTCGCGGCGTGCTTCGAGGCGAGCGGCTGCACGACGGTCCATTCGTTGGCTGCCGTGTTTCCTCATTGCAGTGTTTTGACAGCGAGTGCGCGTGGTGATCGAGTGAGATGTGTTTATGTTCGTTTGTGCGCACTTGACACCACGCGTGTTAGTTAGTGCGTCTTTGTTTTTTCATTAATTTTTCTTTATTTTGTGATACTGTCAATCCCGTCAGGGAGTTTTGCAGGGGTGGGTTAGATGGGTATGTAGACATTGTAGTGGATGCATTTACATAAGAATACAAAAGGGTACTTAGTAAGTGCAAAGGATAATGGACTTCCTTAAAGTTTACACGGCCGAAAAAGCTACTATCCGCTCTTCGTATTTTCGTCCGCTAATTTGTTATCGCAATCGCTGCTTCGCCTTTGTGGCGAAACTGCGACTTCCTTTATTTCTTAAAATGGGTATGTCATAAATTATGACACCCTACAAGTTTTCGAGATCAAAAAGTGCCCTCGAGTTATTATTAAAAAAGCAAAATTAATAAATTTTTGTTAATTACGTAGCATTCTCAGAGTAGCTTTAGCAGCGCAAACTATTTCCACGTCGCCGTAGAGCTCGTATGCGAAGAAGACAGGTGTCTCATGGTCATAGGTTTTTATACAAAAACCATATTATCTAAAAGAAAAGGACACCCGTATGTTATAGAAATAATAGGAAGGATACTGGGAACGTTGTCTTTCTACTACGGTGGTTGCCTGTAAGAATGCAGAATGTTGCAATAGAATGTGCGTTCATAATTTTGTACGAATGCGTTTCACTTCGTATAAATATATTTCCGCAAAATAAAAAAAGACGCTAATGAGCAGCTTGTATTTGAACCGAGATGTGACACCTTAAATATTTTTTTGGTATTATATGCATCTTTAGACATTTTGCTGCATTGCTGTGGTAATAAATGGCGCGTGCACTGCTTACAGACACCCTCGGCTTGTATTTACAAAGTTTGGTGCCGTTCACAATGGGCTATTGCTGGGCATGGCCTCTGAGGTCAGCGCCACATTATCTCAGAGGCGCTGAGGCGGCCGCCTCCATATGACGCCGTCCGGTGGCGGTCCCCCAATAGCTGCAGCCGATGATAGCTGATTTAAAAAAATTGGAAACGAGTGACGTGGAAGCAGGGTGAATCTAATCCACAAAGTCAAAGGATACAAGATGAGTTTGTGCAGACCAGTTGCAGTAATATCGGCAGTATACTGGGCGATCATTTGTAAGTTTTACGTAATTATCAAAGATTGCCTTTTGAAAAGTACTTAATTGAAGTCCTTGAGCTGAACTACTCAGAGGGGCGGACATTAAAAGCACGAGAAATCGAAACATATATTCAACTATTAAGAAAATCACTAATTACATTCTCAATACCGCAAAGCAAAACGACATAGCACGCCTTCCGCGTGGAAGGCATACAAAGATTTTATGATAACTTACTGTTCTACAGTAGAATCTGCTAAACAAAAATATTTTTCTAGTGATTTGCCTTCCCTTCTGAAATCTAACTCTAACAAGTTTTGAAAACTTGTATCGCCTGAACACGATCCGCAACAGATATCTCTGCTAGACGACAATCATGTTCCGCTTTCAGACAGTCATTGCACCACGGCATTTAACACATTCTTTTCATCTGTTTTCACCCGGGAAGACCGTTTTGACGTTCCATACGTACCCGATTTTGACTTCCCATATATGGAACCGATTGAAATAACTGCCGATGGCATAATACGTCTAATTAAAAACCTTAAATTATCCACTTCAGCCGGCATTGACAATATTGTAACGTAGATTGAAGGCGAGTCTTACAACATATACGCTTCTCTTTAATGGCGGGCCAAAAGAAGAGTGTGAAGCGTACACGCTTCTTCGTCTTCCATGGCGCCAGCCGTTGCGCGCGCCGTCGCGCGGTGCGGGAGCCCCACAGCATTGTGTCAATTGCCCCCATGCGAAAAGCGACCGTCTCGGTCGCGTGAAAAAAGTTCTTTCAGCGACGACAACAAATGGAGCTCCTCAGGTGCAGCTCGGCATTCACTTACGCGCACAGCAGGGTTTCATGCGCACTACATGAACAACTTCAGCGTGAGGACGACGACGGGGCGAACCGGGGTCAGAACTGCAGGGGACGACTTCGTAGGTAACGTCACTGAGGCGGCGTGTAACTTTGTAGGGACCAAAATACCGGCGGAGCAATTTTTCCGAGAGTGCACGGCGACGGATGGGCGTCCAGGCCCACACGAAGGCGCCGGTACTGTAACGGACGTCGCGTCGACCCTGATTGTACCGACGGGTGTCTGCATGCTGTTGGCTCCGGATACGATGCCGAGCAAGCTGGCGGGCTTCTTCAGCTCTTTGTACGAACTCTTTTACGTGTTCGCCGGTCGGGCTATTATCAGCTAGAGGTAGCATGGCGTCAAGTGTGGACGTGACGTGACGGCCGAATACAAGCTCGAACGGCGTATACTGCGTAGTCTCCTGTACAGCAGTATTATACGCGAAGGTCACATTGGGTAAAATCTCGTCCCACGTCTTGTGCTCTACGTCGATATACATGGAGAGCATATCAACCAGCGTTCTGTTCAGACGTTCCGTTAATCCATTGGTCTGAGGGTGATACGCAGTGCTCTTGCGGTGAGACGAATGCGTTAGCTGGGGAACGTCCTGCATAAGTTCGGCTGTAAATGCTGTACCGCAGTCAGTGATGACAACAGACGGTGCACCACGTCGTAGGACGATGTGGCGTACAAAGAACTTGGCCATTTCATACGAGTTTGCTTGCGGAATAGCTTCAGTTTCGGCGTACAGACTTAAGTAGTCGGTAGCGACGACTATCCATTTGTTGTGCGAAGAGGTCACGGGGAGTGGCCCAAATAGATCCATTCCTATTTGTTGGAACGGTGCTTGAGGAGGGTCCACAGGGTGGAGAAAGGCAGCCGGTTTAACTGGTGGTTTCTTGCGGCGCTGGCAATCGCAGAAGGTCTTCACGTACCGTTTCACAGAAGATAAAAGCCGGGGCCAGTAATACTTCTGTCGTACTCTTGCTAATGCTTTAGCGATTGCCACGTGTCCCGCGCATGGCTCATCATGGCAGGCTTGCAAAATGTCTTGGCGCAGCGCCGACGGCACGACAAGGAGGTACGTGTTGGGACTGCTCCCGAAGCTTTTGCTGTAAAGGACACTGTTGTGCAAGCGGTACGATGATAAGCTGCGGACGAGCGAGCGGGGTAAAACACCTGCAACTCCTTGAAGGTGCTCGATCAACGGCAGCAGCTCAGGGTCAACGCACTGGTGCTCAGCCACCTTTATGGCTTCAATAACGCCAACAAATGGCAAGTCATGGTCAGGGTCCAATGGTGTCGTAGGGAGTGGTGCACGTGACAAACTGTCAGCGTCACTGTGCTTCCTCCCAGATCGGTAGACAACTGTTATGTCGTACTGTTGTAAGCGCAGGCTCCAACGGCTAGTCTGCCTGAAGGATCCTTAAGGTTGGCAAGCCACCACAGGGCGTGGTGACCACTGACAGCCTTAAAGGGTCTACCGTACAAGTAGGGTCGGAATTGACCGATGGCCCACACAACAGCTAAGCATTCTTTTTCAGTGGTTGAGTAGTTATTCTCAGCCTTGGTGAGACTGCGGCTTGCATGAGCAATGGTAGCATATTTAACAGGGATAAGCGGGCTAGTTGGTGGTCGTTATTGGAATGCATCATGTAACCGCACAAAAACAAGGGAAAAAGAAGGAACACACAGGACAGGCGCGGCTGTCCTGTGTGTTCCTTCTTTGTCCCTTGTTTTTGCGCGGTTACATGATGCATTCCAATAAGCAATGGGGCGTTCCGCACCAGCTTGCCACTGCACAAGAACTGCACCGAGACCCGTATTACTGGCGTCAGTATGGATTTCAGTGTCAGCGTCTTCGTCGAAATGAGCAAGTATCGGGGCAGCTTGCAAACGCTGGCGCAATTCATTGAACGACTGCTGCTGCTCGTACGCCCAAATGAAAGGCACATCGTCGCGTGTAAGTCGTGTCAGAGGCTCAGCAATTCTCGAGAATTCCTCGACAAAGAGCCTATAATATGCGCACAAACCAAGGATTTGTTGGACAGCCTTCTTGTCTGTGAGTGGCGAAAACTCGGCGACGGCAGCTAACTTGTCGGGGTCTGGTCGGACGCCTTTAGGACCAACGACATGGCCAATAAATTTGAGCTCTTGCAACCCGAAGTAGCGCTTTTCAGGCTTGATGGTGATGCCCGCAGTGCGGATCGCAGCCAGGACACTCTCGAGTCGTGCGAGATGTTCGTAAAACGTGCTCGAGAACACGACGACGTCGTCCGAGTATACGAGGCAGGTTTGCCATTTGAGTTCAGCAAGCACGGTATCCATCATCCGCTGAAAAGTGGCAGGTGCGGAACAGAGACCGAAGGGGAGAACTTCGAACTCATAAAGCCCGTCAGGTGTCACAAACGCTGTTTTTTCACGATCCTGTTCATCAACTTCGATTTGCCAATACCGTGATTTAAGGTCCAACGAAGAAAAAAACTTGGCATGTTGTAGACGATATAATGCGTCGTCGATACGGGGCAATGGATAAACATCGCGCTTAGTGACACTGTTCAATTTCCTGTAATTTACACAGAACCGTAGTGTGTTATCTTTCTGACTAACACTACAGGGGAGGCCCACGGGCTTGTGGACGGTTGGATCACGTCGTCTTGGAGCATCTCTTTCACCTGATGCTTGATTGCTTCTCTTTCCACTGGAGACACTCTGTAAGGATGCTGACGAACAGGACGTGCAGATTTGTCCGTAATAATGCGGTGCTTTGTGATGGACGTGCGCCGTACTTTGGACGACATTGAAAAACAGTCCGCGAATTCATTCACGAGACTCAGTAGATGGTTGTTCTCATGGTGTGGCAGAGCAGCGTTAACGTGAATCCGTTCTTTTAGGCTGGGTAACTCAGATTGATGAGACGATGCGATTTCCAATGTGGCAATGTCAGTGACATCAATGATTTCGCGAAGAAATGCGATTGTCGTTCCTCGCAGTACATGCCGATACTCGTTGGTAAAGTTTGTTAGCAAAACGACTGAACATTTGTTTCGCACCTGAAGAAGCAAGCTGGCTATGCAAATGTGGCGCTCAAGAAGCAGGGTAATGTTGGCCTCAGAAATTCCTTCCGCGTCGTCTTTCATGTCGCATCGGACAAGGGTAAGCACGCTGCTCTTGGGTGGCAACGTGACGTGATCGTCAGCTACGCGAAGCGCGATGTCACTGCCGTTGTCATTACTGTTCGCTATGGCTTGCGTAGTAGCGAAGGTAACTCTGGACTCTTGCAGGCCGATGATGGCACCGTTCACCTGAAGGAAATCCATGCCGAGTATAAGGTCCTTTGAACATTCAGATAGAATGACGAAGTCGCCGATGTACGTGAAGCCCCGAATGTTGACTCGTGCCGTGCACCAGCCCATTGGAGTTATGAGGTGCCCTCCTGCAGTACGAATTTGTGTTCTGGTCCATTGCGTCGCAAATTTGTTCAGTGTGCGCGCGAGATTCTGGCTCATAACAGACGTGTCCGCACCCGTGTTGATTAGCGCCGTGACTTCGTGGTCATCTATGGTAACTGGTACGTCGCAAGATACTGACACCGAACTACACTGCTTTCTCTGCGTCTCAATTACGTCATTTCGCGGTCGTCGTAATCGAGGATCTTCAGCGTTCGCAATGTCAGCGACCTCACCTCCGCAGGTCGCTGTACTCAGTTTTCCTGGGAGGCAGGGCTGGGAGAGCGACGCCTTGTTGCGCTCGGCATGAAGACGGGGCTGGAAGACCTGTATCGGGCAGGTGACGGTGACCGGGGGTCACGGAATCGTGGGCCACACGAGCTCCTGGCATCCGCGAGGTAGGCTTTAATCTCGAGGGGGCGTTCACCATTGCGTGGGCAAGGCGCATTCAGTGAAAATCCACGGAGCCGCGCACGGCGGTAAGGACAGACGCTGTAGAGGTGATCGGCTTCACCACAACGGAAACACAAGGGTCTGCGGTCTGCAGTGAGCCATACGTCGCTCTTGCGGGGTGGTCGTGTTTCACCCATGAACGACGTGCGGCGAGTCCTGAAGTCGGCAGTTGCTTGTTCAACGGCGCGCACACCATGAAAGTCCGGGACGTCGCGCACCTCGTGAAAAGTCGGAGACAACGAACTTCGCGCAGCTTCCGCATACGACATGCGATGCCGTGGCTGCCGTACCTCGTGCTGTGATGCCTCGCTTCGCTCCGGGACTTGAACTGCCTGCCTGATTTCTTCCCGGACGACATCAGTAAGAGCGAGTCGCGGTACCGATACCGGAGCCACCTGAAGCTTTTGGAGCTCCTCTCGGAGAACAAGCCCAATGAGCTCCCGCAAGGCGTCGGTATGGTCCAAGGGTATAGCGAGAGGCTCACGCGATAGGGTCGACACGTCGCTGTTGTACTGTCTTGTTCCTTGCTGCAGTGCCTTTTTCGTTGATATGGCTTCCGCGAGAAACTCTGTGACGGTCTTTGGTGGGTTGCGTATTAGGCTACCGAATAACTCTTGCTTGACACCACGCATCAGGTTCCTGACCTTCTTTTCTTCCGGCATGGATGGATCCGCGTGTCGGAAAAGTGGGCCCATATCTTCGACAAAGATTGCGACGCTTTCGTTCGGCCGCTGTACTCTCGCCTGAATTGCAGATTCAGCTCGCTCCTTGCGATCGAGGCTGGCGTATGTGCTGATTAGCTGGCGTCGGAATTCCTCCCATGTCGATAAGGCCGCCTCACGGTTGTCAAACCATGACCGCGCGTAGTCCTCGAGGGCAAAGTAGGCGTTGAGTAGCTTGCGCTCTGGACTCCAGCCGTTGAATTCTGCGACGCGCTCAAAGTGATCGAGCCAGTCCTCAACATCCTCGAAAGTGTCCACGTGGAGGGATGCGGGGATTCGCGGCTGCTTAAGGACGACCTCAGTCGGTGCTGTTGAGGAAGAATACGGAACTGATGTGCTCATCTTTCCGACTCGATTGGGTAGAGGCTCGTGCTCAGGTGGCTGTCCGTGAAGTTGACGGCTTGTCCGTACGGGAACAGGAGTCAGCTCCACCGGACTTCGTACTGGGCTTGTAGACGGCGTTCCATCTGGGCGTGGTAGCATGTACCCCGCACCTCCACCAGAAAAATGTAACGTAGATTGAAGACGAGTCTTACAAAATATACGCTTCTCTTTAATGGCGGGCCAGAAAAAGAGCGTGAAGCGTACGTGCTTCATCGTCTTCCATGGCGCCGGCCGTTGCGCGCGCCGTCCCGTGGTGTGGGAGTCCCACAGCATTGTGTCAATATTAACTCTAATATTCTTAAGAACACTGTCTCCGTTTCTGCTAACATATTATACCACCTTTTCAGGCAATCTTTAGCGACAGGTCAACTTCCCTCCGATTGGAAAATTGCTAAAATAGTGCCTGTGTTTTAAGCCGGTGATAAACATACTCCCGAAAGCTACCGTCCAATTTCTTTAACTTGCATCTGCTGCAAGCTTCTTGAACACATAATCGCTTTGCATGTTTACCGACACTTAGAATCTAACAATTTCTTTTTTAACAACCAACACGGATTCAGGAAAGGTTTCTCTTGCGAAACACAGCTACTAGAATTAAGTACAGAACTACATTGCAACATGAACAATAACCTCCAGACTTACTGTATCTTTCTTGATTTCTCAAAAGCCTTTGATCGCGTCGCCCATTGCCGTCTGATTTCTAAATTATCTGCGCTTCAATTAGACTCGCAAACCTTATCTTGGCTCCGTAACTTCCTTTCACTCCACCAGTAGTTCGCCGTTATTAACAATTTACAATCCTCCCTTTCTCACGTACCTTCGGGCGTACCACAGGGGTGCGTCCTCGGCCCCCTATTGTTTTTAAGCTACATAAACATCTTGCCAGAAAACATTTCTTCCTGCATGCGAATCTTTGCTGACGATTGCATCATATATCGCCCAATAACCTGTGCCGACGACCACTTAACGCTGCGAAATGACCTTTACCGCATTAATAACTAGTGTACAAAATGGCTTATGTGGCTGAATGCAGAAAAATGCAAAATAATCTCCTTCACACGCTAGCAAAACATTTCCAACTACACCATTAACAATTACCAACTGTCGCAGGCACCATCTTATAAGTACCTTGGTACTCATTTCGCACCCAACCTCTTCTGGTCCTACCATATTACCACCATATGCGCAAAAGCTTGAAAATCTTTAGGATATTTACGTCGAAATTTACATAACTGTCCCACTCACGTTCGTCAACTAGCTTATCAGACCTTCGTTCGCCCACAGCTTGAATTCGCCGCATCTATCTGATCCCCCTACCACAATTATTTAATTAACATGCTTGAAGCGGTTCAGAAAAGGGCCGCCTGTTTTATTTCACGCAATTATGACAACTATAACAGAATAACGCAAATTAAGCTCAGTCTTTCACTTGCACCCCTTAGTGCTCGTCGCGACATTGCCCTTTTATGCCTTTTTCACAAATACGCATACAGCAACCAGCCATTCCCACTTCACATTGATGCTCCTTCCATCAGATCACGTCGGTTGCATAATCACTTAAGTTTCACGAGCTTATATGGGTCAACTCACGCCTTCAACTCATCTGCTCTTCCTCGCGCCATACGTTTGTGGAATGGTCTTCCAGACAACATCGCGCCCATACCAGACCACGATAGTTTCTGTCAACTTCTGCACTCTTTCTTTTTGCAATAAAAACTTGCCACTAGTTTTTCCAATTTTGTTTTACTGCCGATGCCATGTTCTTATACCACCAATTTATTTATTTATTTGTTATTTTGAGAGCTTTAAGACCAAAGACATGCGTCATTTTTTGTACTACTACACGTGTTTTTCTGTTGTTGTTTTTTCGGTATACCACTTTGTATCCGACTGCATTTTTTATATTGATAAATGTGTTTACTGTGCACGCGATTAGTTCCTACGTTTTTATCATGCCCTACCATTGTGCGTATTTGAAACCCTGCCAACTGTTCCTGTGCCTAGAGCCCGCATATTTGCCAGTCTATCTTTGGTTGTAGTTTCTTTTCTTTTTCCTGTTGTCATTATGATCATCCTTATAGTTCTTTTGTGCAGTTTACCCATATGTATAATGCCAGCCAATGTTTTTTCTTTTTTTTCGTGCTATCCTTTTTCCTGCCCACCCTTATATTTGCCGTCATACCACATTATCATCGCTTGCTCTCTTTTGTGTTAAATTGCAAATTTGAGCCGTATGTTACTTTGTTACTTTGAGACAAGTTACTTTGTACCTTTTCTTACCCACCATACTGAATGCCCTGTCAAGGGGCCTGTAAGGTATGTTAAATAAATAAATAAATAAATAAATAAATAAATAAATACATAAATAAATAAATAGGTTACATTATGGCACATATGGAAATTTACAAGTGAGTTTCCAAGGCGTATCAACTTAAACGCATTTCCACAATGAGACCAATTTGGAGATATGCGCCATCAAACACGCCGCAAAAATGCCGTGTTGTTGGACTTGATTTTTAACAAAACGCTCTTTTATGCATGGAAATAGAAGTAACTGGAATGCCCATGTGTTTCGTCCTACACTTTGGGAAATAATATCTGTAAACTGGTGTAATCCAGGAACTTCATTTGAAGTGGATACACCTAGCAATCTCTTCGGTTATAATTCGTAATTTGCAATATGTGCTGTAAAGTAAATGATTATGGAGGTTACTAGTGAGATTTCGTTCATTCGTTGAATAGCTGTTTCGATTTTTCTTGCTAGTAATGTGCGGCTCTTTGAATAATACAGCTCAATGACAAGAACTATGCTATCTGTCTCAGGCGATGTTTAAATATGCAGTAAAGCTTTAACGATTACAAATGACAATAGAAGATATAGAAATTGTGCTGTCATGGTGGGCGCCTAAATATTTTGGGAGAACGAAAGAATGGATTCAAGGCAGGCGGGCGCTTAGAGGACCTGAGCACGAGGTCGCGGGATCGAATCCCGGCCACGGCGGCCACATATCGATGGGGGCGAAATACGAAAACACCCGTGTGCTTAGATCTAGGTGCACGTTAAAGAACCCCAGATGGTCAAAATTTCCGGAGTCCACTACTACGGCGTGCCTCATAATCAAAAAGTGGTTTTGGCACGTAAAACCCCAAATATTATTATTATTATTATTATTATTATTATTATTATTATTATTATTATTATTATTATTATTATTATTATTATTATTATTAGAGGACCTTTGTCCCTACTCAATATGTCGAGATTTCAATGGACCAGTATAGACCGTCATAGATAGCCTTTCTAGATAAGGGAGCTTACGACAAAGTGGACAGTGAATTGCTATGGGATGTATACTCTACGGGAAGGGGTGTGCCGTGAAGTTGTGGAAGCTGTCTCAATACAAGACCCGTCAAGTAGCTGTGTGCAAATTTTCCCTTAAAGCCTCCATAAATTGTTTGTTTGTGGAAATAAACGCAATTTAACACGATGCAGACAGTGACTGTGCCAGTGCATCAGCACATCTTTCGTTCAAGGAAAACACACACAGCCGCACACACTACCAATGGCGGACAGTAACGTAACCTAGAAAAGAGTGAACCGAAAGCCTGCTATTGGATTCACAAAATTTACTTTAACTTTTTTTCAAGTTCAATATATCTTTAGTTACTTATTATATTGCTCGAGGTCTTTATTTCTGTGGTTCGTATCCGCTGGCCGTGCACTTTGAATAACTAAAGTAGGGTGAATTGGCGGGCGACTTCATGCATTCGCAAAGGCTTACACTCTGCACAAGTTCGCTTGCGGTGACTGGAATTTTGCTTGTGTGTATATTGTGCATATATTTTGTTCTCCTTTGCAGTAAATTAGTTGCTAGTGAGTGCCTCAATTGTCGCCTATCGTTTTGCCCTGGGTGTGTCTAGCGCTAGCGTTGTGGAAATCGCTGAATAATTTTGCAGTTAACGAATAACGATGCGAATGGACGTGGAGGTGAAAAACATATGCGCTGTGTGTGTCGCCATCTCGTCCCGTCAATTCGCGCTATTATTCGCTCACTATGAATGAGAACCAACTAGCGCTCAATAAGTTGGCCGCTTTCAGCCGGCGCGAATTCGCGAGAGCGTTAATGGAGCTGTCACCTGGTCGATCTGCTCCTCTGCAAGAACTTCTGGAGCGGGTAGTTGGTGGTGAATTCGAGGGGCGTCGATGGCCTCCTTGACAGTGTGGTTCATCCACAGCGACCGCATCACCACCTGCGCAAGGAGGAACGCGAAGCGTCGTCGCCGTCACTAGCTCATCCCTGCCTGCACACACGCGTGGCGTTTGAGCGTGCACGGCGTAGCAGGGATTAGTTTTTGGGAGGGCGAGGACAGCGGCGGCCGCCCGTCAAGCGCATCACTGGGTGTCGTTTTTAGACAGTAATGTATTTTTAAATATCGTTTATGGCAAGTAGCATAGTTCTAGCCATTGAAAAATAACAGCTATAAACGGACAAGGACTTAGGCAAGGACGACAAGAGGGGGAACTTTGGGCCAGTTGGTCCGACATGCATAGAGAGGAATAGAACCGCGACTTCGCGTTAAAAGAACCGCGTTAAAAGACGAAGGAGTAGACCGCATACCACTCGCCCTGTCCACTCCTTCGTCTTACGCCCCGTGTGAAGTGGCGGTCCGTTTTTGCCTTTGAAAGACGACACCTCGGGCAGAGTCCGTCGAGCGCCGTTGCGCTTCTGGACAGGAATCCTGGTCATTGAGCTGTATTACTCAAGTAGGCACACATTACTTGCACGAGAAAACGTAATGCGTCATCGACTCATTAACAAAAAATTACTAAATAAATTTTAATTCAGTGATTTATGGCCCATATTTCAATTTACGAATTGTAGCCGGAAGACACCAGCTTCGATATATGTGCAGTGATACTTGCGCGAAAAATGCATCATTGTTCCACTTACTTTCTTAACAAACCACAGTTTTCTGCATTGAAGAACAAAGCTAAATGGGACGCCCATGTATTTCGTCACGCACGTTGGGAAGTCTCAAGATTACGGATTTTGATTTCTCGCGCGAGTAATATAGCTCAGAGACCACAATTGCGCTATGTGCCACACAGAGTTTTTGAGCAATATGCTTAATAAAAAAGAACACCTCGTGTAATAGTATAAACGCATTATACAGCATTAAAGTCTGAATCCGAGCTAGTTGGAAGGCAACATATTTGAACAAAACAGCGCAAAGCACGCGTCACGCCGACTAGACTCGCGTTCTAAGGGTCTGGTTGCTATTCGACGCGGCCGTGTTTCACGCTGTTTCGTTCGAACATATTACATATTTTGTCCTTTTTTGGCACAAAGAGAGCTAGGCGGCAAATCGCCCTACGTCCAGGGCCGTAACCACGTGGAAGGTTAGGAGCTGTTCTGACAGCCCCCCGAAATTATCGATGCAGCGATATACTGTTTGACACAACTTACATATTAAATAGGCATGCTACACTCCTCGAGAGGCTTAAACTCAATAACCGTTGTAGTTGCTACAGCCGATAGATGTCGCTAAACACCTTCAAAAAGCGCAGTTGCGTGAGATATTGTGGCGAATGGACGTGTTTTTACAGGGCTCCTTGGCGGCGACGAAATCATGTTTTTTTATGTATGCTTTGAGCTTGCTTCTGTTTTTGATTTCCCGATCGGCCTCTAAATAATACTTGGGTAGTTTTTCTTCTCACTCTTTTTTCATGTGCGCGGGCGTGTTTCGTGTACATTTCCTTTTGCAGGATAGCCGCAGCGTCCTTTCGTGCCACGTGCTTTAGTAACACGTTCAACCAAGTGGGACGTCAAGTTTTGCAGCCTTTAAATAGTAGCTTCGAAGTGGCAGGACTAATAGCTATTACTGGTTTTCCTTCTGTGTGCCTTGCTACCGGCAACATTGCTTTGGTAGGAAAGTGAGAGCGTGGCCGCGTGGTTGAACACGTGCGAAAACGTGTCATACCTTAAGTCTATGCGCCACTGATTTCTTTTAAAACATTGGTGACAAATACTTTGCGGCATTCTATGGATTTAGATTATGTGCGCATTGGTTTATTAGAAAAAGCCGTACAATACATGGCAAGAAAGCCGGGAAAGCGTGCAGTACGCGGGGGGTCCCTCAAGGCAGACGAGTGGACGGATGAGAATGGAGATGGAATCGAGTCAATCGGCACACACTGTGATGTCGATGCTAGGCTGAAGAAAATGGAGGCTTTCCCGGATGAGCTTGTCGAACAGGTAGAAATGCTCAAAAATGAGCTAAATCTGGAGCGTGATGCACGGAAGGTATGGGAAAACAGACATCAAGCAGCCGAGGAATAGCTGAACAGGGCCGACATTGTGAACGAGAATGGTCGTGACAATGGAACGCTGTCACCCGACGTGACAGGAGAGAGAATGTCAGCAAGGCACGTGTGATGCGTGGAACGTGGGGAGGGGGTAGCTGGAAAGAGCGGCACCTGCCTTGAGGCCGCCGCACAAAAAAAAGCAGGAGCACGGGGGACATTGCCCCTGGTCAAGTTCGATGTACGCGGAAAATGGCAAAGGGAAGCAGGGAGGGGTAGAAGAGCGTGAAATGGTGATTATTGCCGGTGACTCAAACCTGGGAAGGTGCTCTCACACAAATGTGGAGAAGGTTAAAGGCCATAAAGCAGTGCTGGTAGGGACATTTCAAGGGCGGACACTGAGTTTTGTCATGAGGCGAGCAAAAGCAAACCTCGCGGGAAATGCCCAACCTACCTACTATGCAACCTTGTCATAGTAGAAGGTGGACCAAATGACGCCCTAAACAGGAAAGCGACAGGGCTAGCCCAGCGCTTGGCGAAGGAGGTAGACGACTTGCGCGAGCTGTCCCCTGAAGTGCAGATCGTGGTGTGCACGGTGCCGGAGGTGCCTGTACGTGACAGTCGCGTACAAAGAGCCGTAGTGGCAACTAATGAGGCGATATAGAAAATGAGCCGAGAGAAAGGTTTCGAGGCTGTCGAAGGAAACGGAGAAGTGGGAAGGTGTTGTCGTTTTGAAAGAGATGGGATACACTTCAATTACAGGCTTGGACGAGAAGTGGGCTGGCGATTGGCTGGTCGCATTTTGCTTCTTAAGGGGCCCACGGGCGCTCAGGATGCCAGAGTAGGTAGTAATGAAGAAGGTGGCCTAGGGGAACCTCAGAATAGCATCGCCGTCAATAACAGAAAAAGGAGGAAAACAAGAAAGAGAGCTCACCATGTAATAGAACATACAGGGCGGCAGAAGAAAGAAAAAGTGCGCAGAAATTGAGAAGCAGTTAAATAGAGAACAAATAGGGGTCTATACGGTTACAGAAACTGACCTCAGAGACCCGGAACAGGCGCCAGTGTTTGAGAATTATGTTTGGAAAGAGTGCCACAAAACTAAGTTGGAAAAAAAGAGGGGGGGGGGGGGAGTCGGAATGCTCGTCAATCAGGGAGCCAAATGGAAAGGAGTAAATTCAAATCGGGATCATCTTTCGTTATCACGTACAATGATTGGGAATAAATGGCTGGGCGTAACGTACTTGTGGTCCGGAATAATTGCAAACAGAAGAATCGAGAGTTAGTGGAATGCATAAATGCTGATATTAAGGGTTTCGGGAATAGTGCTGAAATTATCCTATTAGGTGACATGATTGCCTACATACGGGATTTAGGTGGATATATTGACAACAACGGGAAGCCAATGCTAGATCTTTATGACCAAGATAACCTCGTTATCTTGAACACATGGCCTAAGTGCGAAGGGAAGATCACGTGGGAAGTGGGAAACCTCAATGGACCATTGATTACTGTCTGATGACAGAAGGAATTCATGTTAAACTGAGAGAAATTGCCCTTGATGAGGAACGGTATATTAGCAAAATGAGTGACCATAAACGCATCACTTTGAAAATGGAATATGTAGTTGGGAAAGAGAGCAAGGAATGCAAAATTGCTAGTCCGAATTTGAACGCTGAACAAATAACAAATGTAGTCACTAGAGTCGAGGAACAACTTGGCGAATGGCCATGTAAAGAGTGGGAGTATATTGAGCTTCTAAGTGAAATAACTACAGAAATACGGAAAGAGAAACAACATGTTCGTTGGAAAGGAAAAGAAGAAACCGAAAAGCTGGTGGAACAGGGAGATACGAGAAGCGACCGGCGAAAGACAGAAAGCATCCCGAGAGCACAGGCAGGCAAAGAAGGCGCAGTTGCCGCAGCATGAACTAGCCAGTAAAAGGGAAATATACCGGGAGAAAAAGTCTATGGTTCAAATGCTGCTACAAGCAAAGATAAAAGGTGAAAGTGAACGTTCCTCGTCAGAAATACGGGTGAAAAAGAAGGCCGCACCTAGAATATTTTCGAACCACATAAAATTATTAGGCAGGAAGTCAACAACAATGCAACAACATATCCTCGACGAAGATGGAAACAAACTGGAAGGGGAAGCGGCAATAAATTACATCCAAAAAATAACAACCGAATCTTTCCAAGGCAATTACGAGGTTGTATTCGAAGAAAAAAAAGAGCATCAAAGAGACCCAGGTGGAAAAGGGGCTGGTGCTGAGAAATTTCCGCTGGAAGAAAGCCGAAGAAAAACATCCTAAGCGCACAGCCACAGGGCTAGACGAGGTTCCTGTTAGGCTGATTAATGAAGTAGTACCAAAAAGTGAAGAAGCTCTGGTGAAAGCTGTGGAAAAATCTCTAAAAGATAGAATACCAGGCAGCTGGCGACAAAGTAGAATTCATCTAATTTATAAAGGTAAGGGGGAAAAAGATAGAATTCACTGGTATAGATCGTTGACGATTCCATGGGTAATATACAGGATAGCAATGCAGGCAATCAAATGAAAGCTGCAAGCATGGGCAGATAATAATGGCATTTTGGGAGAACTTCAGAACGTCTTAAGAATAAGTAGACGTTTGGATGATAACTTATTTGTTCTTACTCAGTGTATTGAAATATCAAAAGTAGAAAGCAGACTGGTACATGTGGCCTTTTTAGACATTACAGGAGCCTATGGCAACGTAGACCGCAACATATTGTGGGATATTCTAGAAGGGTAAGGCTTAGGCGACGGTTGTTTGCATGTTTTCAGAGGTTTGCCTAGAAAATACCGTTTGCGTTGAATGGGAAGGGATGAGGAGCGAGGAGAAAGTTGATATCAAGAGGGGACTGAGGGAGGGGTGCCCTTTATCCCCACTGCTGTTTATGATGTACATGGTGAGGATGTAGAAGGCACTAGAAGGAAGTAATATCGGCTTGGAATCACTCATACAAACTGGCAGATACAGTAGCAGAGCAGCAGTTCGAGGTTTAGTTTTTTTCGGACGACATTGTGTTCCTAGCTAACAAGCAAAGGAATTTGCAACGTCTGGCTGATATCTTTGGACAGGAAGGCGAGAATTTAAGTTTGAAAGTCAGAGAGCATGAAATAATATCATGGGTGCCAGCAATTGAAAAGAAACCTCTCATGAGTAACTATCTAAGAGGAAAAAACGCAATCAGGAAAGAAACAATTTATGGTAACTCAAACGGAAGCTGAATAATTTTCGAAGTGAGATCAGGATGCCTTAGAACGTGCACCTATAAAGCGAGATATAAGAAGGAAGAAGAAGCATGTGCTTGCTGAGGTGAAGCTACGGTAACGATGGAGCATGTTTTATTAGAATGTGAAGATATCTGCCCAGCGGTAAAATTAGGCACCACTGGCCTCCTTGAAGCCCTTGGGCTCATCGAGAGCAGGAGGAAGGTAAACGTGTCCGCAATAGGGAATAGTAAGAGGCGTATGGAAGAATTGGAGACGAATAGTAGAAAAGGAAGTCACGAAATTTGGTTATGCAAAGTCATCGCGTTCTTTTTTCTTTTTTAACCTAGGTAGGACATTAGGCAGTTCGACCGACCGACAGCTACGCCGCTTCATGCGACCGGGTTCACGTTTTGTGTACCGGCGGTTGCGAAGTTGTGCCCGTGGTTTACCGTTCGTAGTATCGCAGCTCTTGTTTATGCTACATGTTCGACAATACTCATGGCATGTCGCGAATGATACAATTTGAGCATCACTTGATTTCACAGGCGATTATTGTGCAAATTTTCCAGCAAATTTTCGGTGACGACGTTTATGTCGCTTGCTGCGGTGATGCGCTCCCAACGGTCGGCTACGTGTCGATGGTATTAGTAAATCTCTTTTGGTTTCTCTTCAGAAACAAAGCGCCGACGACCACCACTGCATACCTTCTATCTAGCTGAACCTCCCGGTCGCCCTAATTTGAATTTCTAGGAGAGTGACACATATCTGCGGTATGTAGCCAGAGAGGCTCGAGTACGGGCTCGCCGCGATGTGCATCGGCAGCCGCGGGCAGTCAGAGTATTACGCTGGTTCTAAGTTCAACTTTTCTCGTTTCGCGCAGCGCCCGTTCGGGCTTTAGGTCGAACACTGATGCTCGCCTGTCATTAAAGATACAATTTAGACTTCAGGTTAAGCTCGCTATCATCGTTTTTCTCTGAAACAAGCTGTGGTCGATGCTCGAGTCAGCGGCAGCGGCGATGCATGTATCTGATACGCACGTAAGAGAGAAACCTTTTCCAAGTACGTCTGAAGGAGGAACTCGCCTGCTTGAAGGACATAAGCTTTTATTTTGTTATCGATGGCCCGTGGGAGAGCGATCCCTTTCCGAGAGACTTGTGGGGTAGCAGGGATGCAGCCGGCCTTAAATCCGTTCCTCTACTAGGTGCACTTACATCGGAAATTAACAGCTGCCTGTCAAAGTGGCCTATGGGGATAGAGTGACTGTCCGTGGCGCTATCAGTTCGGCACTGCGCAACCACGTCGTCAGAGCAGCTTACAGCAGCTGGGGAGACACCAGCCATACCAGTGTAAGCTGATGGAGAAGCTTTGCTCCATATCTGGTGCGTTGCCACCTGCACAGTGTCCAGTTTTCCTGTCTACTTCTCCATGCGCGTCACCGGCGAACGTCTTCTGCGCCCGAGTTCTGCCTTGTCTGATCGACGCTTCACTATCGTCCGTGCCATTACCTGGCTCTCTAAAAGGCGAGTGGCTTGCGGAACGTTCCACTGGAGGTTCAGCAGTGAGCCTTCAATTGGAGCAGCAGGGGTGCCACCAGCCGTAAATCCCTTCCTTTTCTTTGTGCAGTTTGGTGAAGCTCCTTCGCATTGTAAAAAGTAAAATAATGCACTTCTGCTGCTCCTATCATGCCCTAGTGTTTTTTACCCAATTATTTGTGATTGCTTCAAGACAGCCAATCTACTAATAATGTGTATTGACGTTGAAAAAAACACTGGAGCTGATCCAATTTGCCACCGGAGTTAGCTGATGCTGTTACACCTATTGTTTGTTTCACATGTGCACTCGTGTCATGAGTGGCTCAGAGCAATGCTTTAGGACGGGAAAAGAAGTCACACCGCGCTGGAACAAACGGTAGCCGACATTAACACTAGGCGTGCTGCCCTAGATGATCACGTAAATAATGCGGACGAGAGCCAAACTAAATGACTACAGCGAGTGGCTGCAGACAGTTAGCGAAGAAAGTGCAGCGCTTCGCAGTAGGCTAGACGATGTTGAAGATTGCGTTCGCAGATAGAACCCAATATTCTACAGCTTCCCCGACCGTCCAACGAATCCTAGGTTGAATCGGAAGAAAATGTTTAGACTCTTGTGTGCAATAGTTCAGGTATTTTTATCTCACTTGATGGCATATCTTGAGCCCCGAGGTTAGGAGCATACGTGACTGACAAATGTCGGCCCATAATTGTCAAATTTTCGCGTTTCAAAACGAAAGACGCCATATTTCCCAAGAAGGGCTAACTTAAAAGATCAGGTGCAAGCATTTGTGAAGGCTTCGGTTGGGCAACCCGTAATTCTCTAAATAAATTTATCGAACATGGCAAATCAAGCGGGCAGCATTGTTTTTTGCGACATAATAGACGGTTCATAAATTAAAAAAAGCGCTTATGTAGACTCCGCAAAGCAATAATATGTACGAACTTCCCCCAGATTGTAGATCCATCCGCTGTTTCGTTGAATGTTAATCCGTCACAGCATGACAAACCACCAAAAAGATCGCATAAGTTTAAGAAGGGGGCTCCTACTGTAGGTAATCTATCTTTTGTTTTAACTAACATAAGGAGTGTTGTTAACAAGCAAGATGATTTGTCTTCCATCGTTCATGAATGTGCCTCTAATGTGGTAGCATTAACAGAAGCCTCGCTTTCAAGTAAAATTGTTGACAGTGAAATTTTGCGTTTGTTATGCTTGCATGGGACAGCCACTTCCATGCCGGGACTAGTTTTATTATGTTTGCAACATTGCTTGGTTTTGATGACGACATCACAGAATTGAATAAAGAGAGGCCGCTGTGTGATAGAGCCGACAGGCGTCGTTCAGTTATTGTTATCAAAAGGGAATAAGCAACCGTCAGCGCGTATAAGAAGCACGTGCTGTTCCGAATAAAGCATTCTCTGTTCCAGAGCCCGTTGGTCTTCTTGCTCGTCACGCGGCGCGCCTGCGCGTCACCGTCCACGCAGTACACGACACATGGCGATGAGGATGAGATCGACGCGAGTGGCTTTCGGGAACCGCGGCGGATGCTGACAACAAGCGGGGCAGGCAACCAGGCGAGGGTGGCGGAACCTCGAGGAAACGGCAACATGTCAAAGGCGGGAAGAATCGATTGCTTCGACGAGAAGGCTGAATGTTTGGACTCGTACGTGGAACGGTTCGAGTTGTATGTGGAGGCAAATGAAGTAGCCGACAGCAAGATATTAGCCGTATTCTTGACGGTCGTAGGAGAGAAATCATACGAAATACTGAAAAACCTGCTCGTACCCCATGCACCGTCCAGTAAAACGTACGATAAGGCTTAAGCGGTTTTAAGAACCATTACAGCCCCCGAAAAGCCATTGTGGCGGAAAGGTGCGGATTCAACTACCGCGTGCAGTTTGAACAAGAAAACGTGGCAGACTTCATACTCCAGCTGCAGAATTTAGCTAGAAGTTGCGCATTCGGTGACTTTCTTGACCAAGCCTTGAGGGACAGGCTCGTACCGGGACTGCGATGCGCGGGCACCCAGCGGGAGCTGTTTGCGGCTAACGCCAGGGTTCTGCCCTTGAAGGGACTTGCAAAATTGCTCTGAACCGCGAAATGGTATCGAAGCAGTCGCAACAAATTAAGTCTGACGAAGCAGCTCGTCAGACGCACCTGACAGGTGAAAGCAGGCAAATAGGCAAGCTCTCAGGCTAACAACGCCCCGTGAGAGAGAACCGCAGGCGAGGGGTCAGGACAGAACCGATAGAATGTTTCCGATGTGGAAAAAACTACTCGGAAAGAACATGTCGATACCGCAGGTACAAGTGCCACAACTGTGGCACGCAAGGTCATCTCAGGACGATGTGCAGGCGGGGAACCGAACCACTCAAAGAACTAAATTGGGTGGACGACTCCACGGAAGAATGGGATAATGATCTGCAGATTTGTAGTATCACCAGCAGCAAGTCCGCGTATTATGTTACCGTAGATGTAGAGGGCCACAACGTGACCATGCAAATAGACAAGGGCACCTCAGTGACAGTGATGCAAAAGGCAATCTATCAGCAGAACTGGGTGCACATGCTCCTGCAGGCGGTGGCTGATCTGTTAAGAACGTACACGGGCGAGCTTGTCCCAGTTCTTGGTTCGGTCGACGTGCAAGTAAAATACAACAAGCAGACTTGCGTCCTTCCCCAGATAATAGTCGATGCTGCAGGAAAGCAGTGGTCGTGCCTACTGGGAAGAAACTGGCTGAGTCGACTAAGGGTAAATTGGAACGACGTGGCTGCCATAGGGACAGTATACATTGTAACTGAGCTGAAACAGAAATTTGCGCTTGTTTTTTCGAAGCAGTTAGGACCAATTTCCGGGTTCAAAGCGCAAAACTAATAAAACCTGACAGCAGACCCGTGTTCTGCAGAGCACGTAAGGTACCTTTCGTTCTTGTTGAACCAGTGGGAAATAAGCTGGATACTTGGGAAGAAGCGGGCGTCGTGAAGCGAGTAACACGGAGCGATTGGGCAACACCCTTGGTCGCTGTGCCAAAATGCGGAGGGGCAGACATCCTGTTGTGTGGTGACTAAAAGCTCACTGTGAACCCAGTGCATAAAACAGAGCATTACCCGCTTCCGCTACCAGAAGACTTGTTCGCAGCCTTAGAGGGCTTGAGTGTTTTTTCGCATTTTGGATCTAGCCTCTGCGTACCAGCAAGTGGAGCTATTCGAAGACTCCAAGTCGCTCTTGACGATAAACACGCCTAAAGGGCTCTTCTAATACCAGCGTTTGCCCTTTGGCATTGCAAGCGCTCCGGTAGTATTCCAGTCACTTATGGACAGAATTCTCAGTGGTATTCCTGACGTAGGATGCTACATTGATGATGTAATCATAGGGGGTACCACCACGTCGGATTGTCGAGAGCGGCTAGAAGAAGAACTCCAGTGGTTTCAGGCCTACAATGTAACTCTTCAAGAGGAAAAATGCAAGTTTTTTCAAAGGGAAGTTTGGTACCTGGGCCACCGGATATCTCCAGCCGGAATCCAGCCTTTGGGATCAAAAGTTAAAGCAATTACGGCTGCGCCAGAGCCCTCAAATGCAACGGAATTGAAATCATTCTTCGGCATGGCGCCCTTTTATTTCAAGTTCCTGACGAACTTGACGACCGTGGCAGCACCGCTGTACGCTCTTTTAAAGAAAGACCTGCGGTGGCACTGGTCCAAAGAATGCGCTGCTGCTTTCCAGCAAACAAAGAAGCTGCTCACGTCGAGCCCCCAGTACTCGGCTACTACAACCCAAAGCGACCGCTTGTACTCAGTTGCGATGCATTCCAGTACGGACTGGGCGCAGTGATTTCGCATGTGCAACCAAACGGGGAAGAACGGCCCATTGCGTTTGCCTCTCGAACATTATCGGCAGCGGACCGCGCGTACTCGCATTTTGAAAGAGAAGCATTGACCATAATATATGGGTTGAAGAAGTTTCATCGACATCTGTACGGCCGTCGTTTTACGCTTTTCGCGGACCACCAGCCGTTACTCGGCATTCTAGGTGACTGCAAGCCGATACCAACTTTGGCCGCGGCACGCATGCAACGATGGGCGCTTATCTTGGCGGGATATCGTTACGAACTTAGGCATCGGAAAGGGTCCAAAATGGAAGTGCTCGATGCGTTAGCGAGATTGTCACTTCCAAGTCAAGCAATGGATGAAGAGGCCGACTGTTTGGCAGTTTTTGAAACGACGCCGCAGTTGGCCAGAGATGTCGCCAAGACTACCAGACAGGACAAAGTGCTGTGCAAGGTTGCTGAACTTACGCTTAGTGGATGGCCACTGCAAGTAGAAGCCGAGCTACGGCCATACCACACCAAACCAATGGAACTATCGCTAGAGGAAGGATGCGTGACATGGGGTAGCAGGGTCGTTGTTAATCTGCCCAAACTGCAAGAACATGTGTTGACATTACTGCATGCTGAGCACCCTGGAGCAGCCCGAATGAAGATGTTAGCTCGCGGCCTAGTGTGGTGGCCTGGGCTTGACGCAGCCATCGAAACCGTTGTGAAAAGTTGCAAAATCTGCCAAGCAACGCAGAGTAGCGCTCCCCGCGCCCCTTTGGAATCCTGGCCATTTCCCGCGCGCTGCTGGCAAAGAGTACACGTTGATTTTTCGAGGGCGAAGGCTCTTCATTCTTGCTGTGTGTCGACTCTTATTCGAAGTGGATTGATGTCGTGAACATGAAATCGACAACGACCTTGAACACCATTGAATGGCTTCGTACCCTCTTTGCTGCATACGGGTTGCCGGAACAGCTAGTGTCAGATAATGGCCCCCAGTTCACGGCGAGAGAGTTAAATTATTTTCTCGAGTCATGGGCAGTGCGTCACACGTACAGCCCACCTTATCACCCGCAGTCTAATGGAGCAGCTGAGAGGTGTGTGCAAACAGTAAAGAAAACCTTGCGTAAGCAACTACTCCATGATAGCGCTTCCGGCAGCCACAGGACGCTAGGAGAACACCTAGACCATTTTTTGCTTGCGTACCGGACAACTACATGCGCAGTAACGGGCCTCTCACCAGCCAAACTGTTTCTAAGAGGGGCGCCGCGTACAAAGCTGTCGCTGCTAAAGCCATCGTTTCAAGAAGACATGCTAAAGGGGCAACAAATACCCAAGGCTCAACGCGATCGAGGTCACTCTCCATGGCGCTTCTTCATGGAAGGGGACCGCGTCTACGTTAAAATTGTCAGAGGGGAGAAAACAGCGTGAACTGAAGGCCGAATAGTGAAGGTCATTAGCCCTGTGACGTACTTGGTGGACACGATGAGCAAAGTGCATTTCGTTCACGTTGATCATCTGCGTCTAGCCACTTATTACCAGCACGGAGATACGTCTACCCCATGCCAGTCATGTTCCAGACAGTCCCGGCGGGTATGCCCGGGAGCACGACGGGTGTGCCCGAGCGAGACCAGCCCATGGAGGGAGACCGTCAGCCAATGGGTCAACGAGAGCATTTTCAAATAAATCCTGAGGATGAGGCAACCGTTCTGCCCACGAACCCCACACCAGCACGGCCCCTATGCCAAGCACCCTTCCAGCCCACGTCACCAGAGCCCCCTGCCGTACCGCGTAGAAGTTCACGACAGCGGCACCAACCTGTTGGTTACGAGTCGGAGGACTTTCACAAAGGAACTTAACTTGTGGGAGAAGGAATGTGATAGCGCCGACAGGCGTCGTTCAGTTTTGTTATCAGAAGAGGATAAGTAACCACCAGCGCGTATAAGAAGCACGCGCTGTTCTGAACAAAGCATTCTCTGTTTCGGAGCCCGTTGGTCTTCTTGCTCGTCACGTTGCGCGCCTGCGCGCGTCACCGTCCGCGCAGTACACGACACGCAGTAAGCGGCTGCGCCTTTTTCGGTTGAGTCGAACTGCGTGTCAATGCTTCGTTGCTTCCGCGATAAAATACTGGCGATGAGGATGGGATGGGTGCCTAGTTAACAGAATGCTATCACTGGGAGTTCATCCGGTTCATCGTCGTAGATTCACCATCGAGCCCAAGTGAAAGAATAGGACAAGACACGCCACCGGAAAATTTGATGGGCGTCGCCATGGAAGGCTATATCGAGCCATTCCATTTATCTCGGCCGGACGACTGGGAAGTTTACACTCAGCGATTCAAAAAAAAGTATTAAAGAATAAATTGTGGGTTTTTACGTGCCAAAACCATGATCTGATTATGAGGTATGCGGAGTGAAGGACTCTGGCAGCTTGGACTAGCTGGGGTTCTTTAACATGCACAAGATCTTAGTACATCTCAACAACCACATAGCCACCACATAAGCGACAGCAACCAAAAACCAAGCCACCACATAAAGAACTCCGACAAGCAGATGTTCACGCTCCTGAGCCGCTGTGGTTCCGCGACATTCCAATTAGCCAAGGTCCTTGAGGCACCGGCACAGTTGAAGAACACTACGCTCTCAACGATATTGTCTGCCCTGCAAGAATCTCTTGCTCCGAAACCACCCGAACTGGCGTTACGATTTACATCGCCGAAACCAGGCGCTGGGGGAGTCGGCTGCCGGTCGCCTTGCTGCCGTCGGGAACTCAACGCTGCACTGCAAGTTCACAGCCCTCGACACAGCGTTTCGGGATCGTGTCGTGTTCAGCCTTTACAACGAAAAGGTGAACAAGCGACTGTTAGCGAAAAATGAGGTGCCCCTCATCAGCGCCATGGATGAGGCCGTCGCAGCTGAAGTTGTGGACTGGGAGGCTGATATTCTGCCCCGCTCTGGCACAGCCGCAACGCGAATAGAGCCACTGCACCAAGCAACGACGGCGGCAATTCCGAAGAGCAGGACGTCACGGAGGAGGATGTTCTACGTTTACGAGGTATTTCTGGTACGCGGAAAGACCAAGAGAGACTGCAGGGTGGATCCTGCGCTAGGTTTGGCGGGTCGCGTCAGCGTCGTCTCTGTCATCTCAGGGACGCACAGTGCCAAAATCGAGGAAACACTGGGCACATTGCCAGGGTACGTCGTTCCCGAGCGTGGTCCGACCCCCGAGTATACTGGGAAAACGGAAGCAAGAATCAATTCAATGGCGCCTCTCACGAAAATAGCTCGTACTGCGACGACGGTGTGCCAGCCTCCATTCATGTACTGGCGGAACCGTCAAAGAAGAAGGTTCATGTCCACGGCAGCATCGAGGGCGCAGCGTGCCAAACGGAAGTGGATGCGGGATCGACGTTCTCGCTCATTTCCGATGGCACAGCTAGGAAGATTTTTCCGAACGGACGACTTCTACAGCTGCAACCGCTCGATATTGTAATGAGAGATTACCAACACAACCGCGCTGCCGTGCACGCAATTAGCATATTCAGAGTGACATTCAAAAACTTCAATCGGCTACTGAGGCTGGTGCTCTTCAAAGGCGAGCGCCCGAGCCTGTTCCGTCTGGATTGGTTCCTGGCAATAGGCATTGGTTCCTGGCATTAGCACCTGGTAGCAACATGTCAGCCAGCCGCCAGCTACGTGTGAAGCATGGTCAAAGATTTCGTTTCTGTATTCGACAGTGCGCTGAGTTGTTACCGTGGAGCACCGGGGCAGTCCGCTCTCGACCCGGACGCTGCACCAGTCCACCTGAAGGCTCAGAAAGGACTATTTGCGTCCCGCCCAAATATCGACGCCGAACTAGATAAGCTGATACCACAGGAAATTCTTGAGGCCGTAGACCACGCCCAATGCGAAATACGTGTTGTAATTCCTTTGAAAGCAAACAGAGATATCCGCATTTGTGCTGACTACTAGTGCACTATTAACAAGGTCCTGTAGCCCTGCACGTATCCTGTGCCGGTAGATCAGCAATCTTTTTGCATCCCTATCGGGTTGGAAAGTATTCGCAAAACTAGATTTGTCCACGCCTACCAGCAGCTACCATGACCGATGAAGCTGCAGACGCACAAACTAGTGGTATACCCGACGGCATTCCGCGTCCGAAGAGTTTGGTTTGGAGTCAGTGTCGCGCCCGGCATTTTTCAAAATCTGAGGAAAACCCTGTTGCGCGGCAGACCAGGCGTGGTTCCGCATTTCTATGAGATCATTGCTTATGCCTCGCACCAAGCTCTTTCTCGCCGGCTCCGCGATGTCCTCAGTAGATTTCAAGACGTCGAGCTGAGGGTTAACAAGGACAAGTGCAATTTTGGTGCGGATCGCGTGGAATTTCTATATTCCTTATGGATGCCGGAGGATTCCATGCAATGTCTAGCAAGACACACGCAGTCATAAACGCGCCTGACCCCACGAACAAAGCCGAACTGGAGGATTTTCTGTGGTTCGTCAACTTCTACCACGCATTCCTACCCCGCAAGGCAACAATTGCCGAGCCGTTATATCGCCTGCTGGACAAGCATGCAACCTCCGTCTGGGGTCGAGGGTAACATAGCGCCCTTATGTGTGTGAATCTGCTCTTGGCATCCAACCAAGTCCATAGACATTTTGATGAAAGGAAGCCAGTGACCTTGCGTGCCATGTTTCTCCATTATGGTTACTTAAAGTTACATACGCCAACATATATAGAAGTAATTATTGTAAATGTAGTAATTTGCGTAGCACTGACTGTCCGCCCCCCCCCCCCCCCCATGAGCGGGATCTGCATAATTTTCTCTTTCGTTTTATTGGTAATGGCTATGCACTTTGTAGCGACTATGACACATTGAAGAGCAGCCTAAACCCTGCCCGTCAGCTCCCATTCAACTCTCAAGCCAATAATTTTTCTGTTGCTGCGAGCGCTATCGGCGGCCTTTGCTCGTAGCAAACGTTTGGGGGATCCTAGATGCTGCACTGGAACGCTCCAACGCGAGTGCCGCGAGAATTTACCCACGACTTGTGCCTTCGCTAAAACAGGTGAAATGAAGATGCTTGACCTAGGCGTATTATGTTCGCACTCATAATCTTGCTCTTCCAGCTTTTCCCTTTGCACTTTAGAAGCGATTTTAGGTTCCGTGCGTTTATTGAGAGCTACTAATTTATTCCACACAGTTTGTGCTGATCATTCGTGAATGGCGACTAGCGTTTTCTATTAGGAAAATTTATTTGTGTGAAACACAATACGACCGAAGCTGGTATTATGTATCGCGAGCTCAAATCAAGTCACATAAGTTGATTCAAACATGAACATGTCTACGTAGAACATACCTATGGGGTGAAGCAAATTGAAGAAGCTAATAACATACTCTCTGACGTGGCGTCACCCCGGGTTACATGTGAATGCCAGAAGGGCAAACATGTTCATTCACAAAAAAAAAAAAAAACTGCAGTTTAGTTTTGCCATGGTTGGAAATCAATCAAGACACATGGTATTATAAAAAAGAAAATACATCAGTAACTTAACAATGCACGATACAAAAGATAGTAGGAATAAGGTTAGCACTACAATAACTACATATTAGAAGTATTTGGTGCATCACAATTAGGCAAAAATAGTATCTTTGTTTTCTTCTTAAATTGCAAAATAGTTTTACAGGTTGCAGCGTGATCAATTATTCGAGGATACACATTGCATACTGTAGCAATTTGGTTATATATGTTGTTACGGCTGCCACCAGTTGTTACAAGATGGTACCAGTTATTACGGGGACGGGGTTTCGGCGACCTTCAACAGCGTCTACTTAGACCTCGAACCAGATTGACCTTCGGAGAGGGTGCGGCAGGGAAGAAGAGACCATGTAAAACAATAACAGAAGTTTAATACATCATTACGGGTGAGCGGTGCGCTCCGACACAGAAAGTACAGGAACGTTCGGTGTGCGTGCTCCTGCCTCCGAGGGCAGAGAAGATGCGTCCGTGGCGTCTCGCTGGCCTTCTTATGCCCTACAGCATCGGCCAACCGCATTCTCTGTTGCTTCCTCGCAGAGGACCTTGTCAGACATTGGTCAGTTCGCACAGAGGAACCCGAAGAAAACGCAATGGTGTATAGGTGGGGAGTGTAGGTGACGTCGGGTCAACACACTGGTCAGACCGCACAGGAATTCGGAGAGAATCTACTCCCTGGCGTAGAGGGGGTGAATGTAGGGGCAAGGGAGAGTAGGATTTGCGTTGGCGCATAATCCCGTCGGCACACACCCGATGGACAATTCTTTTCATCTTGACAAGCGGGACGATTCAAAACGTCGTGTCTCAGGCGCTTGGCAAGCTTTTCCTTCATCGACGCGTACAGTGAACCGTAACAATGTGTTGGACGCCGTATTTAGTTCGGGCGCGAGGGGAAACGAGGGAAGTAACTTGTAGACTATAACTTATGTTTCTTTTCTCGTATGTGTTTCGAAAAGATGTGATGTCCTGGTTAGTTTTATTACAAATATGAACAGCAACACAATACTCATGTCACAGTGGGAATGCAGGAACATGAAAGGCCTGAAATAAGCGGTCACCCATAGAAGGATTTGGAGACGAAGCGTTTAAAGTTCGTTCTTTAATGAAAATAATCTGAATGGATCGGTTTTGTTGCGTGGGCCCCGGATTAAATTGCAGCATACCAGTTGTGGATGAATTAGAGCTGAATTCCTTACCCGTGCCAAGCGAAAGAGATTAACCTAGATCCGACAACAATGGTATCAATAAGACTGAACACACCACATTTATTTATGTAGAAATGAACTGAAAGGGTTCGCATAAGCTGGCCTGATTACATGCAAACAAAGGCCATCATTCGTGCTTGCAATATAAATGTTCTGTAGAGAGGTTCCGCGTCGCTGTGGTGACTTGCTCTATACTCTAGAGCTTCGTAAAAGCACTTGGAAACATTGTACGCGTGCTTTTCCCGTGCCCTGGAAGGAGGAAATGTAGCAGCAAGTTTGTATTGCTCTGATATAGAGGCCATATAGTCGGAATCGCGCACAACACAATTTTAAACCATGTCGCTTCATTGTGGTCTTTGCAGTGAGTTATTTATTCCCCTGGTGCAAATCACTGCACAAGCGTAATACAAATGTGTTGCGTTCTGATTGACAAAAAAAAAGACTGTGACAGCAAGTGTGCATATGGACAAAAATAGAGACGTTCCATGAGTCATTTGCGGACGAATACTTAAAGTGCACCAAATGGAAAGCACGTTGAGCCGTTGGTAATTCATTTTGAAAACTATTGACAGCGCAAAACGACACGGGCGACCAAATGCGCGGTTTATTTCAAAATAAAGAAAATGCAAATACAGCTTATCAAAAAAACAAAAACAAGAAATTGACCACCCTTCCAGTACTGTTAAGAGGAGTTGAAGCGAAGCTTGTGTTAACTAGTTTAATGCTTGTCTTTTAATGTGTATATCTTTAGTGTAACCCTTATTTATTTATAACTACAGCGTGTGATAAACTGTGTGACTATTATTTGTGTAACTATAGAAGCATCACAACACCATGTAGAATACCACTGATGATAACGACTTCGTGACCAAAACACAACCGATCACACACATTGCAGCTGGCCCCGAAGTTCCACTCGAGAAATTGGCGTTGTAATGGGGTGTACTGAACAGTTCAGATGCTAGCGTCTGTTCGTAACCGAGAAGGCAGGTGACGCAGAGCAGGAACAGCTGGTTGCCAGAACGGCTCACACTCGTACTAAGCATTGGAGATCCCCTGGTCCATTGGTTGCACTGCAGGCATGGAACAGACGATCTGGCTGGCTTTGTTCTTGTGCTCGTGTTCTTCATTACAATTACCCCCGGTGCAAAAGCGGAGCCATCCTGGCGACTTACGACGTGGAGACGAGCGGGTCATAGGATTGTTTCAGGCGGCGAACGTCCCGTCCACGGCGGCTCTTGTCGGATGTAGGTGCAAGCGGCGCTATGACATAGTTGACCGGAGAGGTGCGTTCGACGATGCGGTATGGTCCATAATACTTCGAGAGAAGTTTTGTCGAAAGCCCAGGCGTGATAGAACGCACGGACAACAAGACAAGTGTGCCGGGAGCGAAGTTCGAATTCGTAGCGTCGCCATCACGATTGGCTTTTTGTTGTTGTTGGTCGGTGGAGGTGAGCTTTCGGGCTAATTGACGGCATTCATCGGCGTATCGGGTGACGGCTGAAACGAGAGCACACTCTGACGTGTCTGGTGTATAAATCAAAACCGTATCGATGGTATGGGAAGGATCGCGACCGTAGAGAAGAAAGTATGGAGAAAATGCTGTAGTACTTTGTGTAGCCGTGTTATATGTGCACGTGAGAAATGGGAGGACGACGGCCCAGTTTGTATGCTTCGATGAAACGTACATGGTGAGCATATAACCAAGGGTGCGATTTAAACGCTCCGTAAGCCCGTTAGCTTTAGGATGGTACGCCGTGGTGGTCCGGTGAACTATGCGGCATTGAGCAAGCAGAGCTTCAACCACCTGCGACAGAAACACACGGCCTCTATCACTCAGCAGCTCCCGACGTGGGCCATGACGAAGAATGAAACGATAGAGCAGAAGGGATGCAAGGTCACTGGCGGTCGCTGCAGGTAGAGCAGCGGTTTCAGCATAGCGTGTAAGGTGATCAACTGCGACAATAATCCATCGTTTTCCAGCGGGCGTTAGCGGTAGCGGCCCGTACAGGTCAATTCCCACGAGGTCGAAGGCGCGAGCAGGGCACGGAAGCGGCTGTAATAAACCGTGGGCTGGATGAGGCGGATATTTGCGGCGTTGGCATTGCGGGCATGAGCGGACAAACTTTTGGACAAAAGTAAACATTCCTCGCCAGTAGTAACGTTTCTGCAGGCGCTCATACGTCTTCAAAACGCCTGCGTTTGCACATTGTGGGTCAGTATGGAAAGACGCACACATGTCGGAACGCAAATCCTAGGGATAACCAGGAGCCACTTGCGACCATCGGGCTCGTAGTTGCGTCGATACAAGAGGTTATGCCGGACAGCGAAATGGACAGCCTGGCGATGCTAGTGATCTAAAGAAAGGAAGGACGCTTGATTCTCACACAAGGAGCGGGAGATGGGAGATGCAGCCGACCCAGAAAGGAGATCCAAAAGAGAGGCCACCGAAGGATCCTTGCGCTGTTCTGATGCGAAGGTGTCGATGTCGAGCGAGGATACCGCCTTAATGGTGGAAACGGGGGCCGTGTCGGCTGGCAGCGTAGAGCGGGACAGAGCGTCAGTGTCAGTGTGCTTGCGACGTGAGCAGTATATGACGTGTATGTCGTATTCTTGAATGCGCAGAGCTCAGCGGGCAAGGCGTCCAGACGGGTCCTTTAAAGAGGATAACCAACAAAGGGCGTGATCGTCACTAACCACATTGAAAGGCCTGTCGTATAAATAAGCGTGAAACTGCCCGAGTGCCCAAACGATGGCCAGGCATTCTTTTTCTGTGACGCTGTAATTGCGTTCCGCTTTAGTCAGCGCACGACTGGCGTAAGCAACGACGTACTCGGAGTAGCCAGGCTTGCCCTGCGCAAGGACAGCGTCAAGACCAATACCACTGGCATCGGTATGCACTTCGGTTGGGGCGATGGGGTCGTAATGTCGCAGTATAGGCGGAGACGTCAGGAGACGACGTAAGGTCACGAACGCGGTGTCGCATGCATGAGACCAGGAGGATAGGTCGTTGGCGCCACTTAAGAGTTGTGTCAGAGGTGATATAACCGAGGCAAAATTGCGACTAAAGCGTCTGAAGTAAGAACAGAGGCAGATGAAGGCGCGGAGTTCTTTCAGTGTCTTAGGTTTCGGAAATTGTACCACAGCGCAAAGTTTTGATGGGTCGGCACAAATGCCGTCTTGTGATACGACGTGATCTAAAATCATGAGCTTGCGCGCGGCGAACTTGCCGAAGGCGAAGAAGATGCGTGCTGAAATTAGGGGTGAACACAACGATGTCGCCGAGGTAGCACAAACACGTCCTCCATTTTATGCAACGCAAGATATTGTCCATCACTGGTTCAAACGTAGCAGGTGCATTGCATAGGCCAAATGGCGTCACATTAAATTCGTATAAACCATCTGGAGTAATGAATGCAGTTTTATGGCAATCAACTGCTGACATCGGGAGCTGCCGATGTCAGCCCGACCTTAAATCCAACGAAGAGAAGAACTTAGCATCTTGCAAGCTGTCCAGGGCGTCGTCAATGCGCGGTAGAGGGTAGACGTCTTTTCGCGTTATCTTATTAAGACGGCGATAATCGACGCAGAATGAAATGGAAGCATCTTTTTTTTTTCGACGAGAACCACCGATGATGCCTACGGGCTATTGGAAGGTTGAATGACCCCGCGCTGAAGCTGATCACCTGACGCTCCTTAGCGGATACGCGGTACGGGCGCTGCCGCAATGGCGCATTGGAGCCAGTGCCAGTGGCTGACGGTTGACGTGCGACCCAGAGTAGGCTTAGCGAAATCAAAAGAAGAGTTGACCTGGGCAAGCAGGTGAAGAAGCTGGGGGCGCTGCTCGGAAGTGTGGTAATCGGCAATGAAAGGTGTGAATAAGTCAAGTGATAGCGGAGCAGATGTGGAAAATGCACAGAAGTCAGTCAGCTCTGCATACGAAGCATCCGGCATGTCGGTTATAAAAATGTCACCAAGAGGCTGAACATGGCCAAGTGATTCGCCGCAAAGAGCCGTCAGGGCTATAGGAAGCGGATTGCAGACAACGATGGCGCTGAAACCGGCTGAAATGTGAAGCGTTGCGAAAGGGAGGGGAACGTCTTTGCGGGTTATGAAGAGTTCCGAAGGAGTGAAGAGAACAGCGCCTTCAGAGACAGCGCCACAGAAGATGGAACAACGGCGGACGAGTACGGCGGTATGGCGATGTCTTCCCGAAGAACTCGCTTAGCGGGAAGAGAAGCGGCGCCCACGAGGGGCACGTCACACAGAGGCGATAACTTGACTTCAGCACGTGCACAATTGATGACGGCGTTATTTCACGAAAGAAAGTCCCAACCAAGTTTCATGTCGTGAGAACAGGACTGCAGAACCGCAAACTCCACAATATAGAGAACGCCCTGAATAACAACTATAGCTGTGCATGCTGCTGAAGGCTGAACTGGCTGGGCGCTTGCTGTGCGAAGAGACAACCCATAAAGTGGCGTCGTAACTTTTCGTAACGCGCGAGAGAGGCGTTCGGTTAGGACAGACACGGCTGCTCCAGTATCAATTAGCGCAACGGTATGGACGCCGTCAACAGTAAGGTCGACAACATTCGAAGGCTACAATGGAGGACTTGTACAGATTGATGGCGACGCGTTTCCTGCCTCCTGAACTGCGGCGCTTAATTTTCCACTTGCGTGGGTGAAGGGTGCCGACGCATGGGGGACAACGAAGGGCAACGCGGAGACGGTGAATGACGTGTAAGGACCGGGCGCTCGGCTGGTGGCCTGTGCGACTGCCGACTAAAATAAGTGTCATGGAAAGGCTGCACGTCGGCATAGGGAGGCGACTACACAAACCCCTCAGAGTGCAGCATGCGTCGGCGGCAGAGTCGTGCAACATGGCCGGGAATACCACAGGCATAACATATGGACCTGTTGTCTTGCGTGCGCCAAGGATTAGCAAAGGCAGGAGCAGGTCGATAAACGGGATGATGAACGGGTGGTAGCGGCCGAGGATGTAGCGCAACGAGTGGTTGACGAGGAGGCTGCGCGGTGACGGATGCGTAAGTAAGTGGCGCGGCGACAGGTTACTGCTGATGCTGCATTGGCAGAGCCTCAGCAACTTGGTATTCATTAACCCGCCGGAGCATAGGGGCGAGCTGTGTAGGAGGCTGTTGCGGCAGCGGCTGCTGTTGGGGTAGCTCAGCGAAGGGTAGTAGGGAAAGCGTCCTCCCGCACGAAAGCTTGGACTTGTGTGAGCAAGGGGGAGCGATCAGAGAAGGCTGTCATGGAAGAGAGGGCCTCGTCAGCCACTGAGGGGCGCGTGGTCAACTCGCGCTGCCTCCTCAACTCATCGTAGCTTTGGCACAAGTTTATGAGCTCTGCTACGGTGTGCTGACTCTTGGCGATCAACATTTGGAAAATGTCATCGGCGATGCCCTTCAAAATGTGCTTCAATTTGTCATTTTCGGACATAGAAGCATTCACACGTTTGCATAGATCGAGAATCTCTTCGAAATAGCTGGTGAATGTTTCAACGGGTTGTTGCGCTCGCTCTCATAACCGCTGCTTGACGCGCAACTTGTGGACGACGGGGTAACCGAAAACTGCAGCGAAACTGGTCTGGAACGCGGACCAGCACTGAAAGTCTGCTTCGCAATTTTTAAACCACAGGAGAGCCACTCCCGCAAGGCAGAAGATGACGGCATTTAACTCGGCGGCATCGTCCCATCGATTGTGCCAGCTCACCCGTTCGTAGGTAAACAACCAGTCATTGGCGTCCTATTCATCCGTACCGCTGAAAACCGCTGGATAGCGTTGCGGGACAGCGCCAGAGCAGGCAGCGGGGGGTGGCGGCGACGTCGACTGGGGAGAGCCAGGCATGACGGGAGGCAGAGTCCGAGACCGGAGTTCCAGGGTGTAGATGTTTTTGAATACTCCACACCTTCCGCCAATTGTAATGGGGTGTACCGAACAGCTGAGGTGGTAGCGTCTGTTCGTAACCGAGAATGCAGGTGACGCCGAGCAGGAACAGCTGGTTGCCTGAACGGCACACACTCGTGCTAAGCACTGGCGATCCGGCTGGTCCACTGGTTACACTGTAGGCATGGAACAGACGATTTGGCTGGCCTTGTTCTTGTGCTCTTCTTCTTCATTACAGCGTTCAAATCTGGCCCTCGCGCTGAGAAAGTTGACGCTAGCGTTCCTGAGGCTTCCGTTGTTTTTGGAGTAGACTCCGAGACTTCTTCGTTGTCGACGACCTTCTGCTTCACGTTCTTTCAGCTCGAGCTTCGCAGCTTTTCGTTGTCGTAACGCCTCGGTTTCGCACTATGTTAAGGTGAGGTCGGCACCAAGGAGCGTTTTCTCGAGCAAGTTCCCAGCGGCATTCATCAAACGCCGCCTGTTCTTCGGCCGAACGCACAACGCACGGCCAACCTATCGCAGCTCCGATAGTGTCGCCTTGCGCCAATAAACACCATACATTCATTCATTCATTCCGATAGTGTTCTGACGCGAGAAACACTCATTCGACTCAAGTTAGTTAGACACACGGCTGCTATTGGCGGAAAGAATGACGTCAGTAGCACGGCGGCGCCGCAGGATTGTCGCTTCCACGCGTCTATTGCTCTTTTTGTATAGCAATCTCTGCACCTGCGGAGCTGTGAGAGCAGCTGTGTTTTTTTTTCAGAGTTACATCGCCGGCGCAGGCTAGCAGCAATGAGACTTAGGAGAGCTTACGTGTGGGAATGCGAAAGCACTGAAGTCACTTTTGGGAAATGTTTTCCCTTAGGTATTCATCCGAATGTCGTCATGCGCGTTGTAAATTTTCACAGAATTGTTTTTTGTGTTCCCTTGCTTCGTCTTCTGCGGCGTTCTTCCAGAGGCAACTATGTTTCATAGATGCCGCTGAAGTAGGCGCTTCGGAGTGCATCCCAGTAGACGCAGCACCGATAAAATCCGAAAAGCAAGTGACGCGCCGGAGGCAGCGAAGTGACGTGTGCAATGACGCGCGTACTAGGTAACCTCATTTTCTACAATCGTGATTCGGCGTTGAGAGGGCATCGCAGTAGACACAGCACTGATGAAATCCGGAGAGCAAGTGACACGCGGAAGACAGCGACGGAAGCAGTGACGTGACCTGTGCAACAACGCATGCGCTACACACACGCACAAGTTTAGTCAAGCATAACTGTGGAGCTACCGTGGCGTCGGGGAAGCGCGCTCGTCTCGCAGGTCCGGGTTCGATTCCTGCCTAGGCAGAAAGGAACCAAATTTTTTTTTCAATTCCATGAATTGACCTTGTTTGCAGAAACTTGCGTGACAAATTTAAGGTCAATCCGAGCACTTTTGACAGGTTTTTACTCGTCGCACCGTCGGCCATTTTTGGTACCTTCTTTAGTCACGCCGCCAGCGACAACGCCAGATTTTCTTGTAATGGTGCATATATGAAGCTTTCGCATTAAAGGAAAGCTTCACTGGAATGTCCATTGTGATCGTGCAAGGTCGCTCAAGCATGCGTTTTCTTCGTCTCTTTTATTTTTTTGCCGTGCAGTGCCAGCCACGGAATGAAGCGCAGGGATCGATCTCAGCTTACTATTTGTAGATATGGCCGATCGATCAGCACGCGCATCGTAGACTGCGAGAACGAAAAGCGCATCGTATACCGCAAACTGAAAGGCACAGATTACAGCGTGAGCGAAGATTTTTTACCCGCAGTTGGGAACGCCCGCAAACATCTCATCGCCTACGCTAAAAGTCAATCTATGCCTTTTTCCATGCCTTTCAAAACACTCGTTATCGGTTCCCAGCGCTATGAATACAACGATTTGACGAAATCAGTGAAAAAGATTCAGTAGCAATCATTGCACAAAATACGTGCAGTAAATAACCGCCCTTCTGCCCCTAAGAACCTTTTCTGAGTTGTTTACACTAATGCCCGCAGTTTCATTCCCAAATGGGACGCAATATCAAATCTCGTGACGTCATCTAACAGCAACTTTCTAGTTCTAAAAGAAACGTGGCTCACTAGTGAAATTAGGGACGATGAAGAAGTCCAAGACTTGCCAAACTTCGATGTTTATCGCTGTGACCGTCAAGAGGCACGCGGGGATGGCGTTCTGATTGCTTGCAGTCGTGAATTATCCTGGACATCAATTATTATTTCTTCAAACTTTGAAATACTACGGTTTCTTATTCGTTCTTCCCCTCGACATGTCTTTCTAGGCATGTGCTACAGGTCACCTACCAGTAATCCAAACTTCTAGCCAGAACTTAACAGTACTTTATGCCAGATTGCAGCAAGCCATCCTAACGCTCATATACTTCTGTTCGGTGACGTCAACTTCCCCATTATTCATAGGAATAACCTGACTTCAGCAATAAATAAAACACAGGCGAAGGACTTCGACGACATCTGTTTGAATTTCAACTTATCTCAGCTGATCTCGGAGCCGACACCTGTAACGCGCGACTGCGCAAAAATTTTGGACCTGATATTTACTGACCATCCAGAGACATTATTATCGGTTACCTACCTTCGTCCTATCAGCGACCACAGTGTAATTCATGCCACATTTGAGTTTGCCCCAGCAGCGCATGTTCTTTCCAGCAAAACTATCAACCTATATGACCAAGCAAACTTCGAAGGTCTAAATGAAGAATTGTGCATTTTTTTTCCAGTCTTTGAAACCACATACAAGGAACAATCTGTTCAAGACAACTCGGAACGGTTTAAAAATAAAATCAACGAACTAGCAAACAAGTATATTCCGAAACTAACATTGCGTGAGAATCATCATAACCCCTGGTTCGATAACAATTTAAGGAGGTTGGGAAATAAGAAAGAAGGATTTTTCGTAATGCCAAGCACAGACCAAGCCCAACTTCATGGGATAAATACTGCGCCGCGGAGAGAGAATAATTACGTGCTCTCCGCAATGCCAAATGGTCCTTTTTCAATATTGACACACCTAAAATGTTAACAGACAATCCCAACCAATTTTGGAAGGTTATCAACCCAAGTAACACACGCACTATAACTCTTGTTAGTGATATAGAGGAAATCATGCCTGAAACTGAGTGCGCACTCATATTTAACAACGCATTTTCGCCAGTATTTTCTAATGATAATAACGTTCCATTGCCTAATGTCCCCTGCAACATAGCTTCTAGGATGCCGAGCGTGGTGTTTTATCCTGCTCGTGTGTTGCGCATAATTGAAAACCTTAAACTCTCATCCTCAGCAGGTATAGATGGTATAAACTCTAAAGTGCTAGAAATACAAATGATATTTCTTTATAATTTTTATATCTTATATTCTCGCAGTCACTTTCTACAGGTTCCATGCCTCACGACTGGAAGGTGGGCAAGGTCGTTCCCTTCTACAAGTCTGGTAATAAGAACACACCCTGAATTATCGACCCATTTCTCTAACTAGCCTTCCGTGGAAATTCATGGACACGTAATCTGCTCCCTGATCATGAATCATTTGGACGCGAATCAATTTTTTCATTCGGCACAGCATGGATTCTGTAAGGGATTCTCTACCGAAACGCAACTAGCTTTGTTTCTGTATGACTTACACGTAAACCTTCACTCTAACCAACAAACTGACGCTATTTTTCTGAACTATGAAAAGGCCTTTGACAAAGTTTCTCACCGCCACTTACTTCTAAAGCTTCCTTCTCTGAACTTACACAGTGACGTACTCAAATGGCCCGAAGCATTCCTTACTGATCGCTACCAATTCGTCTCTGTAATTGACAAATTATCGACCCTCCTCCCGGTAACTTCTGGCGTCCCTCAGGGATCAGTTCTCGGTCCTCTTCTCTTTTTTAATTTATATTAATGGTTTACCGCAACACGTAGCTTTCAAGATACGAATTTTCGCCGATGAGTGCGTGATTTACCATCCAGTTTCTAATACTACTGTCGAAAACACCTTACAACAAAGCCTTAACATCGTGCAGTCTTGGAGTGAATTTTGGCTGATGACTCTTAATCCTCTGAAATGTAAACATATATCTTTTACCCGCCCCCGTAACCCTTTCTTGTGCTCTTATACAACAGTAAACGTACCCATAGAATCAGTAAGATCATTTAAGTACTTGGGCGTTAAACTTCCGCGTGATCTCAGTTGGTGTACGCATATTTCCAACATACTTTCATCAGCTAACCGAACTTTTGGCTTCATATGACGACACTTGCGTGAGGCCCCGCAGCACGTAAAACTCGTAGCTTTCAAATCCCTTATCAGAAGAAAAGTTGAATACGCATCAACCATCTGGCACCCATATCAAGTCTATCTTGTTAACACGCTCGAGTCCTTTAAAAACCACTCATCAGATACATCCATTCATCCTACTCATATGACGTAAGCCTATCATCCTTGCGAGCAAAATCTGATCTACAGCCTCTTGCACATCGCCGCGCTACAGCCAGTTATTGCCTTTTGTGTTCTTTTACAGTTGCCTAATTCACCAGCGATATATCACACCAACCGCACGCATATCGCTACGGACTGGGCACCCATTACAAGTTTTACGGCCACGCTCCCATACAACTACTTTTTCCTCGTCTTTTTTTTTTTCAGCACAGCAGCAGACTGAAACGCCCTTCACCACCATATCGCTGAAATCACTTGCCCGACACCGTTTTTCCACAATGGGTCTTTGTTGGCTGAAAAGTAACCTGCATTTTTCACGCGTGATTCTTTCTGTTTTTATGCACTTGCGAAAATGTAGCTTTCTTGTAGAACTTTCCTGTATACCTGTGTTTATGTTGCACCATCAACTGTATCCACCCCTTATGTAATACCCCTAGTAAAGAGGTCCTTAAGGAAATGAAATTGAACTGAAAACTGAACTGAACGACGATACGTGCTTTCTCAGTGGCTTTTCGCTGTGCTTGTTTCTGATAAGCTTCGCGTACGAATTGCAAAGTGCTTTTGCGGTCCACAGGCTGTGTCAGACCGGATGTATATCTTTAAGTTTAAAAAATTCAGCGTTAGCAACATTTAAAAAACGAATATGTGGCATAAAGCACAGCTGGATTGCTCAGGAAGGAAGACATTATTACAGCGTAAATCAAATGTAAAAATGTCTAAGTAACACAATTTGGCTAACCAACTTTTTAACTAATTACTTTAGCACAAATATTGAAAGATACAAATCGAAGCCAGTGATTTCACAAAGCAGATTCATTTCGACCGAATTCGGGACACCACTTTTATGATATGCGCTGCCGAACTGGCAATAAAAGTACTTGGTGTTCAACGTAATTTTCCTTTAACAAAAGTTGCTAGGTTTTTATGCACTGAAGCTCAAAAATCACTGGGGCAGCAATGCATTTAGTCGCTACCCTTGCGAACGCATAAGTCGAAAATTAGGTCGTTTTTATCATTTGTTCAATGTGAATTCTTTAGAAAACATTCTTTAGAAAACATCAACTGCTTACACTGTGGAATGTTATAAACAAAAAGATAGCGTTAGCTAGTTACCTACAAATGCCTCCCAAACTTACGTCTTCTTTTCATCAGTATCTAACGAAAACACATGCCTACAACACCCGGCACATATGTTACAATAAGGAATAAAATACGTACGAACTACGGCACCCAGAAACTTAGCTACAGAATTTCCAGTATTTTAAACGATCACCATCCTGCTGTAAACATTATCCAGGAAAGTAAATCATTCAAAGCTTTCAAAAATAACATCACTATGTATGTATTGTCACTGCAGGCATGACCACTCCTTTTGTTTTTGTTTTTCTGTTGTTTCTTACAACATTTTCCCAATTCTACATAAATGTTCAATATGGACGCGTGTATTCTTTGCAGACGACGACGACGACGACGACGACGATGGGAACACTAAGGGACTCCGCCTAGTGGGTCAGAGTGAGATTGGATGATGACGAAGAAGAGGTGTCTCTGCTCTGTTTGTTTTTGAACAGATTGTCCTGTTGTTCGTGAAGAACGTCTTCCTGTGTTCTTTGCGCGTTGTACTGCGACACTGGTGGATGTGCTGGGTACTGACCGCGTCTGATGCGTCGGAGTCCTTCTGGGAGTCGCTCATCTAGCCCGGACGCACTGTCACCAGTTACGACACCCGTGCATCGCTTTAGTCGTCGACTGCTAGGCCTTGCCCCGGAGTTCTCCGCTCTTCAACCGCCTCTCTCCAGCAGCTGCACACATCTCGCAATGGCCGAAACCAGTCCACCACAAGCACCCCAAAGCAGTGGGTTTCCCAGTCCACAACAGGTAACCGTTCTACATCCACTAGTTCCCTATCGCTATCGCGGTGCAGTCTTCGAAGACATTGAAGACTGACTGGACAAGTATGAACGCGTCGTACAGATTAATCAGTGGACTGAGCAGCAAAAGCTCTGCCACGTCTATTTCGCCTTTCACGACAGTGGCCGTACTTGGTTCGAGAACCGCGAGGGTAGCCTCACGAGCTGGCATGACTTTCGGCAGAGGGTCACGGATACTTTTGCGAGTGCCGACCGACGCGACCGCGCCCAGCAAATGATGGAGCTACGCGTGCAACAACCTAATGAGTCGGTCACAATGTTCGCCGAGGACATGGCCCGCCTCTTTCGTAGAGCCGACCCGAACATGACCGAAGATAGGAAGTTGCGCTACCTCATGCGAGGTGTAAAAGAGCAGTTGTTCGCGGGGCTTGTGCGCAATCCGCCAGTCACTGTCGCTGAGTTTATCAAAGAGGCTACGGCTATTGAGCGGGCCCTTCATCAAAGCACTACAATCAATGCCGCCGCAGTGACTGCCGAGTATCAGAACTCCTTGCGTGAGTTGGTCAGGGAGCTCATTAGAGAGGAAATTCAAAAGATTCTAACCCCGACACTAGATAGACCCGTCGCGTCAATCACCGAAGTGGTGCGTGACAAAATCCGGCAGGCGTTCCCGGTAACCAATCTTCAAGACCACCAGCGACCCCTGAGTTACGCCACCGCTGTGCGATGTCCACCACCGGTTGCAAACACATCGCCGTACCACCAGCCTCTGACAGCGGCTCCTTGGTCGCCACCGCAAGAGGAGGCTTCAAAGTGAGCAGCCGTTATGCCGCTTCAGTTATACCGCCAGCCGTCGTTCGCCGCGTCTTGGTCACCGCCGCAAAACGAGGCTACGGGACGGCCGCAACTTTGGAGAACCGACGTATGGCGCACTGTCGATAGGCGCCCACTCTTTTTTCACTGTGGAGGCGCCGGCCATATTTTGCGTCATTGCTGGCATCGTGACACATCATTTAGACCTCTTCGTCCATGATCCTATGGTCGACGCGCAAATGACGACGCCACGCTACGCCGCGAAGACGCTGCTTTTCAGGGACCCCCAATTGCGCACCCGAGTGAGAAATCCGCGCCCAATGATAGGTACGATTTCGGCCGTCGGTCGCGCTCTCCAACCCCTGCACATCACATGGCTTCATCTACTGGACGTGCTTTTGCGGAGCTCCGAGGACGAGGGTCGCCCAGCGCCCGTTGGAGAAACTGAAGGCGGCGACCTCTAGGGGCAAGGTTGCAAGCCCGCCGCAAGACACTAAAAAGCCCCCAACATTCTCGCTGCAGAACGACGTGAAGCCGATAAACACTGAAGAAATTGTGAGCGCCGACATTGATGTTTTCGTGGATGGGTAGCCGGTGACAGCGTTAGTTGACACTGGTGTCGACTTCTCTATAAGATTCAGGAACTCGTTCTCCGCCTGAAGAAAGTAAGGACTCCATGGACGGGACCTCACATAAGGACGGCAGGCGGCCAATTACTGATGCCTACTGGAAGATGTACTTCTAGAATTAATATCTGGGATTCTTCTTTCGTGGCCGCTTTCATCGTTCTGCCTGTGTGCTGTAAAGATTGATTATTGGAATGGATTTTCTGAAAGAATAAGGCGCCGTAATTAAGATCCCGGACCGCATGGTGACGTTTTATAAGAGCTCCGGTTTAGTCCATTGCCTATCGCCGCAACACAACTCCTTCCGTCTAACAGAAGACGACGTCGTCATCCCCCCTGGATCGTGTGCCCTTGCTTTGGTAGCATGTGACATACCGTTTCGTTGCGAAGGAGTTGCCGACCAAATAACCACGTTGTTGTTTACTCACGGTATCTTGGTCGCACGAGGAATCGTGAATGTCACCGACGGGCACACAAACCTGCTGCTAACAAATTTTACCACTGAGCGACGGCACCTTCCTAAGGGCACTGCTGTGGCGTATTTTGACGGCGTTGCGGATGTTCGTGGCTAATGTTCAGAACTCAAAGAAGCGCCTACGCAAGACCCAGCTCCTTCACCTGACGTCAGCATTGCTTTGTCGCAGCACGAACGAGAGCGCCTTCTTACGCTGTTGGCCAAGTTCAACGACTGCGGTGCGTCGACGTGCAACGTCGGTCGGACGCCTCTAACAAAGCACCGAATAATTACAGACGATACGGCAAGACCAATTCACCAAAATCCATATCGTGTGGCTCCTAGAGAACGTGACGCCATACAACAAGCGACCAAAATGCTTGAAGATGACGTGATCCAACCATCAAAGAGTCCCTGGGCATATCCTGTAGTTCTGGTCAAGAAAGAAGAGGGAGCTTGCGTTTCTGTGTGGACTGCTCAAAGCTAAATAAGGTGACAAAAAAAGACGTATACCCGCTTCCCCGTATAGATGATTCACTCGGCAGGCTTCGAAAGGCACGTTACTTCTCTTCAATAGAGTTAAAAAGAGGATATTGGCGATTCGAAGTAGACCCGAGAGACCACGAAAAAACTGCTTTCGTGACGCCAGAGGGCCTATAAAAATTTGAAGTCTTGCCTTTCGTCTTGCGTTCTGCCCCTGCTACGTTCCAACGCCTCATGGATACGGTACTTTCGGGTCTGAAGTGGAAAACCTGCTTACTGTATCTCGACCACATCATCGTGTTCTCCGCAACGTTTGAACACCACCTCGAACGGCTTGAAGCGGTTCTGCAGTCCATACGGTCCGCCGGCCTCACCCTGAAGCTGCAGAAGTGCCACTTTGGCTTCGCGGAACTGCATTTTCTCGGTCACGTCGTCAGCCACGCAGGTGTCCGGGCGGATCCCGAACAAATTGCAGCCTTCGCACAGTTTCCTGTACCATCCGATAAAAACGCTGTCAGGCGCTTCCTCGGCCTCTGTGCCTATTACCGGCGGTTTATTGCAGACTTTGCGCGCATTGCGTCACCGTTAACTCGCCTGACGAGAGACAACGTTGCTTTTGTATGGGGCGGTGAAGAGCAAGGTGCATTCAACGACTTGGGGCAACGTCTCCAGACACCTCCAGTGCTTACTCACTTTGATGAGACCGCTCCTACATTGCTCCATACTGATGCCAGCAATGTTGGCTTGAGAGCTGTTCTTGTGCAGCGGCAAGAAGACACAGAAAGAGTGCTTGCCTATGCAAGTAGAACACTCTCACGTACAGAAGCTAATTACTCCACATCTGAGAAAGAATGCCTCGCTGTGGCATGGGCGGTTATGAAATTTCACCCATATTTGTATGACCGCCACTTCACACTTATCAGCGACCACCATTCACTCTGTTGGTTGACAAACCTTAAAGATCCCTCTGGACGACTGGCGCCTTGGAGCCCAAGGCTGCAAGAGTTTGACATGACTGTCACGTACAAGTCGGGGAAACGACATACGGATGCTGACTGCTTGTCCCGATCGCCGATAGAGTCAGCTGCTCCGCCCGGAGAAGAAGATTCAGCATTTCCTTGTGTTATGGACACATTCGCCGTCACGCAACAACAACGGGACGACCCTGAGTTGCTTGAACTAATTAATTACTTGAAGGGCAGATCTGCGAAACCACCTAGAGTTTTCGCAAGACGACTGCTGTCGTTTTGTTTAGGGGCCAAGATCCTTTACAAAAAAAATTTGCTTAGAACGGGTCCCTCTATCTGCTTGTCATTCCTGCAGCTCTTCGTACGGAAGTACTTCAAGGTTGCCACAAGGAGGTGACTTCTGGTCACTTAGGCTGGTCACTTAGGCTGCCAGAGGCGCAAGTCGTCTCCGACGAAACCAGCCGGCCTCCTTCAACCCGTCCAGGTCCCTCGAAGACCATTTGATCAAATCGGAATGGATATTTTGAGCCCACTTCCTACTTCTACTACAGGAAATCACTTTGTTATTGTCGCAACCGTCTATCTCACATGTTACGCAGAAACAAAGGCAATGCAGAGCAGCACAGCAGCCGAGGTAGCGCGCTTTTTCATTGAGCATGTGGGGTCGCGACACGACGCGCCACCAGTCGTAATAACAGACCGAGGAACCGCATTTACGGCTGCACTTTTAGACTACGTCTGACGAAGAAGATCGGCAGGCTAAAAACCCCTGTTGCAATCGCGTGGCTCGTACCCAGTTCGTTAGCTGGCTGCGCCCTACCTGCGGTTGCCGTGTTGGTCGCTGCTTCTCTACGACCCGAATAAACTCCTTTACAATTGGTGGAGCTGCTGGGTACAACCGGAATTCTGGAACTTCGCAACTGGACACTGCAGCCTGTCTTCATTATGCCGGAAGAAGGACCACCGCAACCACAACCCGCTGCCCCAATGACTACCGTGGTCTGCCCCGGCCCGTTGCGTCAACGCGACCCATCCATCTTCAGCGGTACCGAAAACCATGACGTAGAAGACTGGCTCGCTGAGTACGACCGGGTGAGCATCCACAACCACTGGGACGACACCAAAAAGCTGAATTACGTATCCTTTTATTCGAGCGGTGTCGCCAGCGTGTGGCACCGCAACCATGAACGTGATCTCACGACGTGGCCAGCCTTCAAAACTAACGTGACGGCGGTATTCGGGCGCCCCGCCGTTCGCAAGCTTCGCGCCGAGCAACGTTTGCACAGTCGTGCGCAACAGTGCGGGGAGACATTTACAAATTATATAGAAGATGTCGACCTCTGCAACCGCGTTGACGTCACAATGGCTGATGCCGAGAAGATCCGCCATATCTTAAAAGGCATTGAAGACGACGCCTTCCAGATGCTGTTGGCGAAAAATCCGGCGACAGTCTCTGAACTCGTCAGTCTCTGCCAAAGCTTCGACGAACTCCGCAAACAACGCCTAGCCACGCGCCAATCTCCTCCTCAGGCGACTTCAATGTCGAGCTTGGCTGTTTCGCCGGATAACACGTCGCTACTGCTACAGATCAAGGAGTTCGTCCGTGAAGAGGTGGCTGGTGAGCTTTCTCTGATTCCCCTTACACACGGCCAGTCGAATTCTCCGTTGGCGCCCGCTCTCCAATCTGTCATCAAGGAGCAGGTAGCCGACCACATTCCACCGTCTCTCCAGCAGGCTCCGGTTGCCGCTCCCCTGACGTACGCCGAAGTCGCTTCGAGGCCTGCACCACAGACCTACGGTCCCCTTCGCCCGCCTTTGCGCCCGCCCGTATCCGCTCCAGTCTGGCCACTGGTGCAGTATGCACGACCTCAAGATCATTGGCGCACGGAAGACAATCGCCCGATTTGTTTTTATTGTGGCCGTGCTGGACACGTAGCACGTCACTGTCACCTCCTTACACCGAACGTCCCCAACAATGAGCGTCCATATGCGCCACGTTTCCAACAACGCCGCAGCTATTCGGACACCTTTGAATCTCCTCCTGTTGTCGACACCGTATTCTCCGCCGCTCGCCGTTCACCTTCTCCTCGCCGCCGCTCGCTTTCCAACATGCACCGGCGTCGGAGCCCTTTGCGCCAGGAAAACGAAATATCGCAGTTCAGGAGGCGAGAACTGCGGTGCCAGCGAAATGTATAAGGCCTCACACTTCCCCGAAGAACGTTATTGAACTCGCAATATTTATTTATTTTTATTTAGTACATACTGCAGACCCTTTTCAGGGTCCAAGCAGGACAGGCATATATTCTTAAAACTCAAAAGATACAGAACACAATGAAAAGAAATATACATAAAAATAAGGAGACAAATATTGCAAACTATTAAGATGTCATAACATGGTTCCAATCGGATATTGTCCGCGGAAAAAAGGAATATTTAAAACAGTCAGTTTTCGCAAAATACGGTGTCAATGAGTGAATGTGATGATGTCGGGTATAACGTGTGGTTAGAGGGGATATGTACTGTGAAGGATCCAAAGCAAACTTATGGTTAAGTAAAGTAGAAGGAACATTGACGCTAGCACTTGTCGACACCGGCGCTACACTTTCAGCGATAGATGCCCGTATTTGCCGCAAGATAGGAAAAGTGACGACGTCGCTTTCTGGACTGTCTCTTCAAACTGCCAACGCGCAGCACGTCGAGCCATCCGGCGCCTGCACTGCTCGTGTCGTAATTCAGGACGTCCTCTATATCATAGAATTTATCGTGTTGTCATCATGTTCACACGACGTCATATTAGGTTGGGACTTTCTCTACACACATCATGCGATCATTGACTGCGCCCGCGCCGAAATCGAGCTGTTTCAGTTTTCGACTGATATTATCACTGACCATAAGGACCATTGCCGCAAAATCTCTGTTTCAGAAGACACCGTTATACCTGCCTGGCCTTCCACCCTTGTCAGTATCTCTTGTGACTATGTAGATGACGGCACAGTACTCTTCGCTCTGTCTGAACTCTTAGTTCGCCGCCGTTCACTACCACTGCCGTTCGCTGTCCTCGAGTTCCAAGCTGGCGCCTCTCTCATGTGCGTCTCAAACCCATCGGCAGAACCAATTACTTTACGCCGCCGTGAAAGCCTTGGCAGAGCAGAGCCACTGACCTCATCTTCAATATTTGACACGATGGACGACTCCACTTATATTGCTGCTCTCGAGGCATCGCGTCCACAGTCACTACCGCGTTCTTTTACGCCAGCTATTGCCAGTGACCTTACGACGACGCAGCGCGACGAACTTCTTCGCTTGCTCCAAGGCTTCTCTTCCTCCTCTGATTGCCAAGCAACATCACTCGGCCGCACAACGACTGTTTCGCACACTATCGACACTGGGAGCCATGCACCAATTCGACAGCGTCGCTACCGAGTATCGGCGACTGAAAGACGCGTTATCAATGACCAGGTGAACGATATGCTCAATCGCGGTGTCATCCAGCCTTCTAGTAGTCCTTGGGCATCACCAGTCGTCCTAGTTAAAAAGAAAGACGGCACCATACGATTTTGCGTCGATTATCGAAGGCTTAACAAGATTACCCGAAAGGATGTATACCCGTTGCCACGTATTGACGACGCACTTGGCTGTTTGCAAGGAGCGGAGTTTTTTTCCTCCTTAGATCTCCGCTCTGGCTACTGGCAGGTGCCCATGGCTGACACTAGTTCTAAAACCGCGTTTGTAACACCAGATGGCTTGTATGAATTCACTGTGATGCCGTTCGGTCTCTGGAATGCGCCCGCCACCTTCGAACGCATGATGGACGGCATCCTACGTGGCCTGAAGTGGCATGCTTGCCTCTGCTACCTCGACGACGTTGTCGTCTTTTCCCCTGATTTTCCGACCCATCTTCGGCGTTTACATCAAGTTTTGACCTGTCTCCGGAATGCTGGTCTCCAGCTTAACTTAAGAAAGTGCCGATTTGCAGCTCGAAAACTGACTATATTAGGCCACGTTGTCTCCAAAGAAGGCATTCTTCCTGATCCTGATAAACTGCGCGCCGTATCCGAATTTCCGAAGCCCACTAACTTGAAAGCACTACGCAGCTTCATTGGCCTATGCTCCTATTTTCGACGTTCCGTTCGCAATTTTGCTACAGTAATCGCACCACTTAACCAACTTCTTCAAGGCGACAATGAACTTTCTGCTTGGTCGGAAACCTCTGATGATGCCTTTACGACTCTTCGTCACCTCCTCACGTCTCCGCCAGTCTTGCGTCATTTTGATCCAAGCGCCCCTACAGAACTTCACACTGACGCCAGTAGTGTCGGCCTTGGTGCCGTGCTCGCACAACGCAAGAACACTAATGCCGAATACGTAGTCGCTTATGCTAGTCGTGCCCTCACGAAACCTGAGGCCAATTACTCAGTCACAGAAAAAGAGTGCCTGGCTATCGTATGGGCTCTTCAAAAATTTCGTCCATATTTCTATGGTCGACGCTTTGACGTGGTGACGGATCATCACGCTCTTTGCTGGTTGTCCAACCTAAAAGACCCGTCGGGCCGCCTCGCTCGGTGGGCCCTCCGAATCCAGGACTATGATATCCGTGTCGTCTATCGTTCTGGACGCAAACATTCTGACGCCGATGCCCTCTCGCGCTCCCCAGTTACTTCAGACAGCAGCACTTCCACTTATAGACATGACATCTCACCACTTGAGATCCTGGACATGGCATCGGAGCAACGAAAAGACCCATGGATCGTCATGATATTCGACTTTTTGTCCAATCCTCCGGCAACTTCGGCACCTCGAGCGTTACGCCGACAGGCGCAGGATTTCACAATCCGCGACGGACTTTTATACCGCCGCAACTACCACAATGACGGCCGCAAATGGCTCTTAGTAGTGCCTCGCCACCTACGACAAGATTTATGCTCCGCTTTTCATTCTGACCGACAGTGTGGTCACGGCGGAGCGTCAAAAACCTACACACGGCTTCGCCTACGATATTATTGGCGAGGGATGTACACCTTCGTCCACAAATACGTGCGCTCCTGCATTGCGTGCCAGCGACGCAAATGTGTCCCGCATCCCTCCACAGCACCTCTCCATCCACTTCCATGCCCAGCTCAGCCATTCGACCGCGTCGGCATGGATATATACGGGCCTCTTCCATCTACTGGCGCTGGCAACCGATGGATTGTTTTGGCCGTAGATCATTGGACACGGTATGCTGAAACCGCCGCCTTGCCTGCTGCACCAGCAAAAGACATCGCCTCGTTCATACTAAACAACTTCGTTCTCCGCCATGGCGCCCCTCGTGAAGCGATCGGGGCCGCGGATTCCTCTCAGACGTCCTGCAGTCACTCCTATCTGAATGCCAAGTTATTCACCGCACTACTACTGCTTATCATCCACAGACAAATGGCTTAACAGAACGATTCAACAGAACTCTTGGTGACATGCTATCACTGTATGTTGCATCTGACCACTCCAACTGGGATCTTGTACTTCTGTTCGTCACTTACGCATGTAACACTGCCTCTCAAGCCACTACTGGATTCTCGCCATTCTTTCTGCTTTACGGCCGCCATCCCTCCAGCACCATTGATACTGCTCTCCCATACCGGCCGGACACTGCTGAATGCTCAGCTGTTTCTGCGATTGCTCAGCACGCCGAGAAATGCCGACAACTGGCCCGTTCTTTGACGTCTGCTCAACAGTGCCGCCAAAAAGAGGGCCATGACCTCAATCCTCCCCCTCACCCCTTCCCCGTCGACTCACTGGTGTGGCTTTGGGTACCGCCTGTTGCTACTCCTGGTCTTTCGTCCAAGCTCCTCCCGAAGTACCACGGGCCCTACCGCGTGGTTGCACAAACATCACCAGTGAAGTACGTGGTCGAACCCGTATCGCCATCTCCCGATCTCCGTCGACGAGGGCGAGAGACTGTACACATTGACCGGCTGAAGCAGTACTACGATCCGCCCACCTCTTCCTAGGTCGCCAGGATGGCTACTCTTCAATTCCGGGGGTGGTTGTGACGAAGAAGATCGGCAGGCTAAAAAGCCCCGTTGCCATCGCGTGGCTCGTACCCAGTTCGTTCCCTGGCTGCGCCCTACCTGCTGTTGCCGTGTTGGTCGCTGCTTCTCCACGACCCGAATAAACCCCCTTTACATACGTCTTTCTACTAAGTGGAACGGCCCATCGAAAGTCAACCGCCAACCATCCACAAACCAGTGGGTTAACAGAGGGCCTAAACAAAACCATTGAAGACATGCTATCAATGTACGTGCACGTTGAACATAAAAATTGGGACGACATTCTACCTTATATTACCTTCGCATATAACACGGCGAAACAAGAGACGACGCGCATGACTCCGTTCACCCTTGTTCACGGACGAGATGTACGAACAATGCTGGATTCGATGCTACCACACGACTTTGACAATACTGATACGGACGCCGATGTGTTTACGCAACGCGCAGAAGAGGCTCGGCAGCTCGCGTGCTTGCGGATCTGCCAGTAGCGAGACTACGACGCAGGCCGCTACGATCTTCGCCCTAGAATAGTTACCTATGAAGTCGGCGACAGAGTGTGGGTTTGAACACCCATACGGAAACGAGGCCTCTCCGAGAAACTGTTAAGGCGATACTTCGGACCATATCGGGTATTGCGGCGACTCAGGGATGCCACCTACGAGGTCGTTGGTGATAATACCAACTGTACGCGGCGCCGCACACAACGTCCTGAACTTGTGCACGTTGTCTGCATAAAGCCGAATGTGAGCGAATAACTATGCTAGCGGCCTTTATTTCCGCAAGTGACATTTCTTGTCTAGCATCGGGATGACTCTCTCGTAGGGAGGGACAAATGAGGCGCGTATTCTATGCAGACGACGACGACGACGACGACGACGATGGGAGCACTAACGGGCTTCGCCTAGTGGTCAGAGTGAGATTGGATGATGACGAAGAAGACGTGTCTCTGCTCTGTTCATTTTTGAACAGATAGGCCTGTTGTTCGTGAAGAACGTCTCCCTGTGTTCTGTCCGCGTTGTACCGCAAGAATATGAAATAACTCCCGTTTCAATTTTAACCAATCACTCTGTACTTCCACCTCGTTTAGCGTTTATTTTATGCGCTGAATGTCTGGCGCTCTCGAATGGGAGCAAGAAGGGCGCAGACTCCTTGTCAGGCATCCACTTGCCTTTTGGTCTGCGCCCTAGGCAACTGTACCATACGTTGCCTGAATAATCTCTTTGACCCTTTGAATCTCATTTATGAAGTCACCGGCTACTATTCGTATATGTGCCGGGAAGTAATAAGATTAGGGAGGGGATAGTATTGGGCTTGTTGGTGAAACATGCTTTAGAATTTGAGTAATAGCGCGAGGACAGCAGAGGGGACAGAAGGGAGTACAGAAGACAATGATTTAAAAAGTTATTTAGGAAAACTTGATTGATTTATCGAATATACATACTGAGTTATCGTGCGAATAATGTCCACCTCTAGAGTTCGTGGGGATTACCGATATTCTATGAGTTGTTTGTCAAAACAACCGATAAGCAAACATGTTACATGAAGCTTCAGCTGTGACGGTGACTATGTGGTCAGGTGGTGTTGAGCGCGCCTTAGTGCATCCGTGGCTGAGGTTTCATAAATAGAAGTAAATCACGGGAGAGTCTGTGGCTGGCCAGTGCAGAAAGCCCGTGTTTGTTTGAATGCTTTATTTTCAACAGACCTCATACAGAGCCTGCTTGAGGGGCAGAGGCTAAAGGCTTAAAATGCCTGACAAAGGCCTCTGACCCTTTACAGTTTGGCAAGCGGTTTTAGGCAAAGATTACAGTCACGCTTTTATCACAGAACAAGTGAACAAAAACACGTAAAAAACACAGAATATAACCATTTTACACTTTTATAAGAATAGTATCAATGTCTATATTATTTACATGATGTATGAAGTACATATATACATTAAACATGCATTTCACGTGGGAGTTTTTATTATGCAACTATATTCATAGAACATCAGAAGATGTTTGTATACACACATACATAGTGCACGCGTTTGTATATCTACACCCACCAAAAAAAAATGACATAGTAAGTAAAGAACCACAGCAAACATTATTTCTGAGAGTATAATAATTCAGAAATAATTATGATATTATTATTGTTATTTTTGAAAATATTTATAGCAGTACTGAAATTCAATTTTTCTTTAACCTTATGTAATACATCAGCTACCTGATATTCCATTTTCTGTCGTCCGTATTCAGTTCGTATTTTGGGAGCGGGTCGTTTCTGGAATCTTATGCAATAGCTAGGAATAATTTCATATTTTGTGTAGAGTTTGTTTTTGTGTATTAATTGCAATAGCTTGAAATAACAGAACTGGTCTGCCCGCAGTATACCATGTTTTATAGATTAGGGAGCCGTTCCTAAATCTTGTACTTTACCATAGTAATTTTCAAAAGACTGTAAAATCTTTTTTTGAAGTACAACAAGCTTGTTGTAGATTGTTCATGTGGTGGTACCCCCAAGACAAGAAAACCATATGTAAGTTTGGAATAGAAAAGAGAATAATAAAGAGTTCGCTTTAGCCAGAGTGGTATAAGGTGGGTTATCCTGTGCAAACATCCAACTGTACGTGCTAAATCTGAAATTAGATAATTTATATGTGGAGACCAACTTAGTTTTTCTTGAAACCATACCACGAGAAATTTTTTTTCAACATGTTTAATTAGGCTGTCTTCAAATTTTAGCATTACGTTTCTGTACAATGGTTTGTTGGTAGGTCGAAATGTCATGTATGATTTTTTGGAGGCATTTAATGTCAGCATGTTCAGTTTTAGCCATGTGGATCTGTTCGCAGGACGTGCCGCGCCGAGGTGTTTGATGAACAGCATGCGTGCTTGCAAAGTTGCCCTAACGTTTTGCTGTGTTCATATAATTTTTAAGTTTATTTATTGGGTACGTTTTTGTTGTTGCTAAGTCATGATGTTTGCGGCTTGCGACGTACTGCTGTGGAAATCAGAACAGAAGCGAGGACAATTCAAGATCAAGAAATTCAATTCTGCAAGGTGCCACGTGTTTTGAAAAAGATCATTTTAACGTTAAAATTGTATATAAAGATCGTTTAGCGTCACTCGAGTGCAGAAAAGCACGCCCCCGTTGTCTCTGGAACTGGGCATCTAATAGTAGTAATGAGATGAAAAAAGATGTCGCAGAAAAATAAGAACGTTTTCAGAACACAGGTTTGATTCTTGTCTCTTTGTGACAAATAGCAGTTGACAACCATTTTACTTGACTCTTAACGTAAGGTGGTAGACCTGCCTTACTTACTGTGGTGATCAGTTTGATTTGCCTTTTGTCATCTGTCTTACAACACAATTGCTACAGTTAATTATTGTGAAACCGGCAACACGCTAGGTTTCTCTTTGTTCTCGAACATTGAGTATTGAACGCTTAGGATTAACTTGACGTGAACAAGTGAACAAGGCCTTCCGCACGCAATCCGAAATGTATAACGCTTATGAACACCCTCTTTTTTGTCGGCTTTCTTTCCCCGAACCTTGATACGCAGCAGGACCAAACACAATGGAACGGTAGGTGTGAGCCCACAACATTTTTAACCGATAATACGTGTTCCCTTAGGCAGCGATTAACAGAGCGGCCGGTTTGGCCTATGTGAACATTGCCACAGCTCAACAGACACCCACCACGCAACGTGGAAGTGGCCTGGCGTGCTTATCTTCGCACACAAGCGAAGCCTTTAGGGAAGAAATGCGGACACAAAGCTTCGCCACCGTCTTAGATGCCGAGAAAACCGCTTGGGCGTCAGGCGTGCTTGCAACTTTTTTCAATTGGTGGGCAACCTTATGCCTGTAAGGGAGTACCAGTGGTCTCTTCTTCTGCATGGCATCACGCTTTCTGCTGCATCCTTTTAACTTCCGTGGCAAAGCTTCCGACACACCGCTTAATATCATAGAAGGGAAGGCGGATGCAACCAGTCTCGAGATACGCAAATGGAAAGTGTCATTCATAGGGCCCTTATACGACTTCATTAAAGCAGACCGGATACAAAGCGACGCCATACTTCTTTACACCGTTTAGATTGAGCAGAATCATAAGGCAGGAGGTCCTTACAGGCACGGGGGTTGTACATTGTACAACAGGAATCTGTAGCATTTAGTAGCAATTTAATGTCTAAAAACTGCGTATAATCGCCTTGAGTTTTGGAATGTAACAGCCCCAAGCGGACAATGACTTAGGCAAAGATGAATGCGACAGTGACGTTGACTCACAATTATGCCTCCTCAGTATACCGTGTAAGAGTAATCGAATATTGCTTGAAGAAAGGGTTTGTGCCCCATGATGTCTTGTTTCGTTTTGGCCATGTGCACTCCTCGTTTGGCCATATCAAACGTATCTGGCAGATCATGAAGCGCGAACTTTGGTGACAAATACGTTTGAGTTTGCGCAAGGATTTGTTGTACGCCTTCTGCTATTCGTGTTTTCCGGAGTGGGTGGCTGTTTTGCAGTTATGTCCTTCCATTGCTTGGCAGCTGAAACGACGGAGTACTGGTGGCGTTTGATCCTGCGTCGACTTCCGAAGTGCCCGCTCAAGTTGTGTTGGACGCCTGCCAATGTGCACATTCTCTGAAATGTTTGCATTGCTGATAATATGCCCTCCATTCTGAAGATAGGTCCAAAGTTTTGCCTTAACCTCAAGGTTCCAGAACGTGAACTTCTGGCTCTGAACTGTCGCGTCTTCTTGAGAGCTCAAGAACAGGGCCATGAGCATTGCCTTCAGGAGGGTACTGACTCAATCCCAAGGAACCAGCACACAGCCCGAAAGAGGTTGTCCACGGAAAACGTGGCGGCCTTCTTCAAGGTAAATGAACTGTCTCTTTTGCAGTCTGACAAGGACGGTGCCTTTGTTTTATAACCTCGCTGCCTTTTCCTGCAGAAATCCTCCTGCGCTACTAAGAACTTTGTTCCTTCAACAGCAAAGGCTGCCAAGGTAACAATTCGTGGCGTGTCTATTCAAGGAACTAAATTTAGGAAAGCTTGCAAAATCTATTAGTGGTTGCAAAGGAATTACCCTATAAGTGTTTTTCACCGTAAGTATACATAAACCGGAGAGGCTGTTTAGGTCTATTGTGACAGAGAAGGGTACATGGCTGCTTCAGTTTAGTCGATGCTTGTTTGGAGGGCAACTCCGACGATTTGTCAATGTCAACGGATGTCGATGGAATTCTATGGATGCATTCCTCTCCACACTTCCGTAATGTTCTCAAAAAAGCAGGTTTGAGAGTATCACCGATTTTTTCGATAAATGAATTTAATTAATTACCTGGAACACTCAACCTTACCTCTTCCACAGCTACAGGCCACATTGTGTATAATGTCAGGAGCGTTTTACGCAAAGCATGCCGGGATCATCCAAACGACCGTGAGGAGAGCGTGGAGGAGTCGATGATCGTGAGCTAGTGCTTGGCGGGAGAAGTTCCTGTCGCGAGGAGTTGCGTTCCCTGTGAACGGGCCAGTGATGGGGGTCGGCAAGTGGTGTTGGGTCGTTGGGTGCACGAACATCAGCCCTCGCCATCCACACACACAATTTGATCCGGTGGCGATTGCGTTCCGCCGAGGTTAAGCCTATCAAAGCCGCCGAGTTCGTGCGCCTACTGCTTGTGGAGGTCAGTAATTGACCTGAAGCTAATTAAGCCATTAGCGTGAAGAAAACCACTTCTTTATTTCAGTTTTGATCATGTTGAGTTGAAACAAACCATGCCTCATTTCGTACCGTGCGCTCGCAAAAAGCTAGAAGCGACGACACGGCACGCTATCAACATTTGTATCAACATTTGACTGACCGCCGTCGTTCTAGACGGCGGTCAGTTGCACTCGCCGGCGGTTCCCTAAATTAAATGTGACTACGTACATTGGTGCACTTTACATACTAATTGTTATGCTGACTCATTACTTAGCTTCCTAAATGCAGTGTTTGCCTCTTATCGAAAATGGGCAACAAGCGGAGGCCCCTACGATATAGCAGTGTAAACCGCCTCATTCAGCTGCCAACGCTCTCAATATTGGCATAGGTGTTTCCGTGCGAAAACTATGCGCTTTTTCAATGAAACATCATATGCGCTATGTCCTCATCTGTGTCTACTGCCCGCAACACATTGTGTGCATGAAGAAATTACTAACGATGATAAGTAGGCAGCATGACAACGCTCCCGTACTGCGGTCTCCCGCTCGCTGTTTTCGAAGGTGTGTCGGAGGTGTTACTGCATCGTTCTGAGTGAGAAAGTGTCTGAGTCGCGCTCATAATATAAGCGCGACTCAGGGTTTTACATGCCGAAAATCTGCGTGTTTTTATATATTCTGGCAATATTTCATGTCACCGATGAGCGGCTAGTATTATATCTCAAGAGAACGACCAGCGGTCGCTGTACCTGCCGGTGCAATCAAATGCACCGGATGAGGGCTTTCGATTGTCAGCTGCGCTCTTGCGGGTAACAAATGCGGAAAGTCTTGCTCCACAACTTATTTTGATTACGTGAAGCGCTTCCATGAGAATGAGTAAAACGCCTAAAATAACAAGCAGCACGTATGAAATCAAAGGTTAGTGCTACCCGTGCTCTACACGTTGCAGCGAAATGTGTTGCGCATGCGTGCTGGCTCTCGTGGTGGCGGGTTGAATGCGAAAGGGAATCCGTAGCTATTGAGCTCATCAGAATCAGAGCTGTACCTGTTTGACAGATCGGAAGAGGTGGTGCAGCTGACATCGTCACGCAAACGTCCGGCGCGGTCACGTATCCGCAGAGCGCCTGCTCTTCGCCGGTTTCGTTCGCCCTGCAGGGGAGACCGGCATGCCTTGCGCGCCTTCCCCACTGGAGTAACGGCTGTGACGTCACACGAAGAGCTTCGTTCGGCTGCTCGGTCAGGTTATCGGCTTATTCTTGCGGCTTTTTGCTTATTTAAAATAATTTTGGATTTGAGGAACAATTCTACTATCAGACGCGTGACAAGGGGGTCTTAGGAACCTAAACATTTAATTAGCTTGACATGGGAAAAAAACGCCGCAATTGCCCTTTAAGCACTTAAATAAGCTTGACTAGGATGGCCCGGTTGTCTAAAAAAATTCAGGCGTGGTCCCAGAGTTTTTGAGCAGCGGAAGTATCTTCGGCTATGCTTTCAGTATTGATCTCGAGAATTTATTTTAAACTGTTCCCCACAATGAACCAGTTCTTTGCATTAGATAATGTATTAATAATAATTGAAGTACCGATTTTACGAATTATTGCGGTTTGCCTGTGGACAAGTTTTTTGACACTGCTTGAATTTTACCTAAGTAGCACAATTCTTTCTTTTAATGACTTCCTTTATGTACAACGTAAGAGCACCTCTACTGAGTCTTTTGGAGTTGCTGTATTATGTAATATTTTCCTTTTTTGTATTGACCAGGTGCTTGTAAAAAACCTCGACTCGGGTCTATTTCCTAGAACATTTAGATATGGGGTCGATTTTCATGCATTTTTTAAAGAATTGTAACATCGTGACTGTCTGTGACAATGTGGGACATGTACTATATATTTTTAGACAGCATTGATAACGTCGAACGTTTCCCCATGAACTGCCTAAAGACAATTATTTGCGGTTTATAGACAATAATTTGCTACTAATCACTCCACATTGGTATTGGATGTACAACCTCTTGCCTGTAAGGACCTCCTGCCTTATGATTCTGCTCAATCTAAAACTGCGAAAAGAAGTATTGAGACGCTTTGTATCCGGTCTGATTCAATGAAGTCGTATAAGGGAACTATAAACGGCAGTTTCCATTTGCATATCTCGAGACTGGTTGCAGCCACCTTCCCTTCTAAGGTTTTAAGCAGGGTATCAGAAGCTTTTCTTCAGAAGTTAAAAGGATGCAACAGAAAACGTGATGCCATGCAGAAGATGAGACCACTGGCACTGCCTTACATGCATAAGGTTGCCCACCAATTGAAAAAAGTTGCAAACAGGTCTGACGTCCAGGTGATTTTCTCGGCCGCTAATAAGCTGTCGAAACTTCGTGCCCACATTTCTTCCGAGAATACCAAGTCTGTGAGCGAAGAGAAGCGCACGCAGGCCACTTCTGCGTTGCGTGGTGGGCATCCTACATAAGATTCCGTTGACCTGTGGCAGTGTTTGCATAGGCCAAAAAGGCCACTGTGTTAATCAGCGTCTAAGGGAACACGTATTATCGACAAAGAATGCTGTGGGCTCACACCTGTCGTTCCATTGTGCATCATGCAGTGACGTACCACGACATGGGGACACGTGCGTGATAAGAAAAAGCAGAGAAACACGTAAAGTGCTCGAAGCCTTTCATATTAAGAAGATGGAAAATGACTGCACCAGGGTGCCTTCAATATTGCTCTACAAGAGTGAATGTGCCGTTTTTGGTAGCGTTGCAATATACTTTGTTTGCGCGTGCTGCGCTCTCAGTGTGGGAATACCTGTGAAAAATTGATATATTTGGGCAGTGGCACTGAAATAAACTAGTTGGAAGCCATGCGTCCTATCTTGTCTCTCTTGCGTTTGCTGTCACTTATATTACCACGGAAATCTTTCGTTAAAGTGCATTTTATTTTAGATTAGTTACGTGAGTAGGGTAACAGTAATGAGAACATGTGAATCGTATGGCACCGTTTTGTATCGATTCAATAAGGCCAGTTAGAACGTGTTCAGTAGGATCACAAACATAGCTTGAATATTCCAGTTTATTGTGGGATTAGGGTTTGTAAGCTAGTAGCTATGCAGATGGGGGGGGCCTGAGGTAACCTAAAGTTCCCTTTGCGTCGTTAGTAACTATGATTATGTGCATTGTCCAAGTCATAGTCGTGGGATATATTAATGCATAGGTACTTTCTCAAGAATGTGAATTGATGTCGTTGTCATTATAGACTATGTATATGTTGGGTACTTTTGCCGTTTATGAAAAGCAAGCAAATATATTTTGTTATTACTCACAACCATTAATTAGTCACGATACCATTTACCTTATATTGATAAATCTTTTTGGAGAGCCATGTTATCGGTTACGTCAATGATCAGGCGATAAATGACGCCATAATCTGTGAACAAGTGCATATTTGAAGAAACAGTGGTGGGTAGGTCGTTAATGTAAATTACAGAAATGAGTAGGCCAACTACAGTGCCTAATTGTGGCACGCCAGATAAAACGGAAGATCGATTTGAAGCATTATTAGCATGCACTTATTGTTGTGCATAAGTAGAAAAATCTTTAATTCTTCTAGGACAAGGGGGTGCAGGTTAAGTTTTGCAAACTTGAATACTAAACGCTTATGTGGGACTTTGTCGAATGCTCTGTCCAAATCAATGACGATGGCTTCAATGGGTATCTTTTGCTCAATGTCAGTATCAAGGTCATGATTAATTAATTCTCAAATATTCTAATCAGATCAATATTGTCAACCAGAAACGTGTGGGCCAAAGTGAAAAGTTCGCGATGCAGGTTTTTATTGCTCTATAGGGCTACATAAAAGTTTTGTCCAAGCTCGGCACTTTTCGCATGCTTTTGCGCGAAAGAAAATTTGATTTAGCACGTATTCAGTAACAGAAAGATGGGTCAGGAACTGTTCATGATGGCCTACAATTTTCTCCTTTATAATTATGCTCTGATTTCAATATCAGAAAAGGCAATTAATGTATAATATCTAATTATGTAATTAGGTAATGCAAAAAAATTGCCTTATAAGGCGTACCTGCGTGAGTCCGCTGCAAATGATGAAGGCGCCCGTCGACGAGGTGGCCATGACGACGCTTCCGTCGGCATCTGTTATCACGAGCGGCGACATGGAAGACGTGGGTCGCTTCTTGGGCCGGATGTAATTGGTGGCGCTGGACACGAGGCCGAAAGTGTTCGCCTTTCCAGGATTCGCGAAGTCGTCCATTTCGTTGTTGAGCAGCACGCCAGTGGATGGTGAGATGGCCAGCGCCCCAAAACTGCGTAGTAGAGTTAGTGATCGGTCAAAGATCTCATACTATTCCGAGAAGCACGCGTCAAAGAATGCTGCAAAGAATTCATGCAGGTCATCTCGGCATGCAAAAATTCAAGGAAAGAGACAGACGTCTCGTATGTTGGCCACGGCTCAACGCTGCGATTCCTTCTATGATGCGAATCTCTCCGATATGCCGCAAGTACGCTTACAAACAGACGCAAGAACCTTCAAATGCGACCCGTTCCAGTTTGTGCATGGCATAGAGTTGGGACTGACATTTTTTCGTTTGCGGGAGACTCGTACATAGTTGTTCTTGTTGCCATATCAAACTTTCCAGAAGTCCTGAAACTGCCAGAGGCATCGGCGTGATTAACTATAGAGTTGGGACTGACATTTTTTCGTTTGCGGGAGACTCGTACATAGTTGTTCTTGTTGCCATATCAAACTTTCCAGAAGTCCTGAAACTGCCAGAGGCATCGGCGTGATTAACCATTGCAGCCCTCAGTGCTATCTGTGGAAGATTAGCGTGCCAGTTGGAGTATGTACTGATAATGGTCCGCAAGTTTCTAGCTATGAATATGCTCTATTTTCAAGGAAATCGGACTGCACACACGTCCCATCCAGCCCTCATTATCCGCAGTCTAACTGGCTTGCGGAAAAAGGTGTGCAGATTGTGAAGCGCATCTTGAAGAAAACTGCAGACTTGGGGTATGATTTCTGGTTGCGCCTGCTGGCTTACCGCACTACCCCACTGGAGGAGGGGCGATCCCTTGGTGAACTCCTGCAAGGAAGGCACCTTCGCGCCAACCTCCCGGACCTCAGTGCTGTGATTGCGACCGACATCAATAAGCACAGTCAATAACAAGCTGGAAGACCTTTGCCTCCTCTCCAAAGGAGTACCATCGTGAGGCTCAGAGAGTCCCGAAAACCTCAAGCGATGGGTCTGCCCTACCCAAGATCTTACCTGGTAAAAACGGAGGACCAGGAGCTCCTCAGGCAGAACCATCCTCACCTACTGCAAACCGGGGAACGGCTTTTAGAGGCAAGCGATGACTAGAGATACCACCCCAGCGGACAACGACGTTGGTTACCATTCAACAGCGACAGATCCAACCTCGCAAACAGTCACACGTCAACCACCGACAACGGGCAACCCTTCGACCCCGCTTGTACCACCACCAGCTTTGACAAGGTCGACCCGAACCGTGAAGCCACCGCAACGTCTTCATTGTGACGAACGTTCTAATCAAGTGTCTGTATAATCAAGTGGTGTCTGTGGTGAGATGAACTTTCAACAACTGTTTGGGAAGGTGTACAATTCATTTATCGCAAAGGTATGTATCAGACAAGGCAACTGTAGCATGACTGTGCACCCTAAATGCGCACATACTCTCGGCGCACGGTCCCGCGCCTATATAATCAATTGCTTGAATAAAGCAATCGTTCTTCTTGTTCTGGCTATCATGCTGTTGCGTCGTCCTTGCTAGTTACTACCATCAATCCACTTCAAGATGTTAGTGTCAAGGTTCAGCTTACTTAGTTTATAATAAAGTTTGACAGACCTTATCAAATGTTTTAGCGAAGTCTAAAAAAATGCAATCTGCAAATGAGGAACGATCGAGAATACGGTGCAATTTGTGCGCAGAGATTGCAAGCTGAGTTTCATATGAAATCGCTTTATTTAAATCCATGCTTATCTGGTCTGAAAAATACGTTGGATTCCAGGAAGTTAGGAATACGTTTGAGAATTATATGTTCTAGCAATTTGCAGCACGTGCTTGAAAGCGAGATGGGGCGATAATTAGCTGTTAAATTTTTGTTACATGATTTATGCAGCGGAACAACCTTCCCAATTTTCCATTGGCTAGCTTGAGTAGATGTATCCAGTGATTGTTGATAAAGTTTTGTTAGGATAACAGAAGTAACTGCGTTTTATATTTTAAAGAAATTTTGAGTTAATGGAGTCGTAACCAGGCAATGAATGTTGGTTCAGGGCATCAATTTAGCAACGCCAGCCGTATCCACAAACACTGGAGGCATAATCATGATCGTACTGACGAGTAGGAGGTAGGCGGTCCTTGCAGAGGACAGAAAGATTTTGCACAAATGCGTCATTAAGGGCGGCAGCGCACTGTTCCTTAGGTATAAGGATACCCAATGGGTCTTCTATAGTTAGGTGCTTATCATCCAATGGGTTGAGTATACCCCAAAACTTCAACTTTTTAACCTTAGTCTTTAACATTGATGGACGTACGTTAGATAGAAAGCTATATTTAGCGTTCTTTAGTGCTGTTACATACGTGTCGAATGCGGACTTATAAGAAGACCAGCCTGTGTCAGTTGGCGAGTGCTTTGCGGAGCAATATACGCGTTTTATGTGGTTACACAGGCGCTCAAGATGGGTATTCTACCGAGGAACATCAGAACTGGATGTAACGATGCAGGATGGAATGTACTTTTCAGTTCCTGAATTTTAGGCCAAACATGTCCTCATTGTGATGAAATGAACCGTTTTGAAAAATTCAGTAGGAAAGTTTATCTAGCTCCGGTGACCGCTTTTTCATTGGCTAACAAAATTGAAACGCATTTGCTCGGCGCTGCACACGCCTTCATGTACCAGAAAGTTTCCCGATTGTTATCAGTAGTTCTAACCGTTTTCTGTTTTCCCCGAACCTCGCATAACCTGATTGCATACGCGACACAAATTGTGTAGTATTTACATATTTATTTATTTGGTTACTATTAGGGCCATTGAGGCATTACAGATAGGAGTGGTAAATATTTATAGAAATCCATAAAAAGGCGGGTTTTAACATAGGTGACGAAGAAGCGCAGATTTGAAAGCTTCAGGTTCAGGAATGGAGACGATGCAGACGGGCAGGGGGTTTCAGTATGAGCTGGTCTTGGGGAGGAAAGAAGAAAAATACTGGTTAGTTGTGCAACTTGTAATGCCTACTTTGAATCGATGATCAATGCGGGATGATACGTAATTTGGAGCAGTGTAGAGACTTTGTCTGAGCGATTCGTTTGCGTAGTATTTGGTGGAAAGTGTAGAGCCGAGAAAGACGCCGCCGCATGGAGATATCTGGAAGCTCTAGGATTCTTTTCATAAGTGTGACACTAGACGCACGAGAGTAGTTATAGTCAAAATAAAAGAAGTTGAACGATTCTAAACTGTTCTTAGAGCATTAATCAATGACTAAATATTAGGGTTCCATACGGAAGACGCATATTCCATGTTAGTTCGAACGACCGTTTTATACAAAAGTACTTTGAAAGCAACGGGAGCTAGTGAAAAAATACGGCGAAGGAAAACAAGCATGCGATTACCATTGTTAGATATCGACATGTGCACTTCTTTATCTTTTCCAGGAGACCGTTTTCACCACGTAAGAAGTGTTATCGCACAGTGCGGGACGCGCCTGCTTGCATCGGAAGTGTCTCGAATGTTGCCGATATATCCGATGTCTATTGTCACCGAACCTTGTGTAATCTGATTTCCTGTATGCGCGGCGCGAATGGAGTAGAACTTTCTGGAATACACGTGGGTACCAGCGATTACTCTCGCACCTTCGATGACTGCTGTATAAAAGCCGAGGAACTTGACGCACTGAGGAGATTTTCGACGATCGCCGACTGTGTTCGACGCTGTCGCCATTGTTTGAGTGTAGCCTGTTTTCAGGACACAAGTTCGCCCAATAAAATGCTAGTTTCATCATTCCCAGTTCTGCTGCTTTCTTCACCGTTACTACTATGTGACATCTGGTGGAGGTGCTAGTGCGTTCATGTACCGAACGCCCCCGCAAAGCCGCGATCCAAGCTCAAAACTCAAGGACGACACCAACGTCGCCAAGGACCAGCGAACTAGCCGTAGGCAGCAAAGACTGCTACTGGAATATGGACCTCTTCCCGAGAAGACAAGAGGGATCAAGCCCAAGTCAGCAACCCCAATGGCTTCCCCAGCGTCCCCCATGCTGGTGCAGCAACATCGGGACCTATCAACCTTCCATGGTTCATATTCTAAAGACCCACTAACCTGGCTGGAGACGTATGAAAGAAAGGCGTCCTTCAACAACTGGGACTCTAATGACAAGCTATGACATGTCTTTTTCGCATTGGTAGACACCGCCAGGACGCGGTTCGAGAATAGAGAAGCCGTGAATAAACGTGAGACCTGCTCCGAAGCAACTTCCTGTACACATTCACAAGCGTCGTACGCAGAAAACGAGCCCAAGCTTTTCTTGACGCCCGGGTGCAGCTACCTAACGAGAACGTTGCCATCTTTAAGGAAGAAATGAGCCGTATCTTCCGCCAGGCCAACCCGGAAATGTCCGAGGAGAACAAAGTCCGCCTGCTTATGCGTGGTGTGAAGGAAGAATTTTTCGGCGGAATGATACGAAGCCTACCGAAGACCGCCGGAGTTTGTTCTCGAGACGATTAACATCGAGAAAACACTGGAAATGCGGAACAGACAATTCAACCAGCGCGTGAACTCAACTAACTACGCCAGAGTTTATTCACTGGCCACAGACGACCTGCGTGAGACGATCAGATGTGTTGTGCGCATAACCGACCCGCTTAGCCGACAGCAAACTGGCCCAGCCAGGGGCCGGCCTGCAAGCCCATATCCGGAAAACTAAAAGCAGCTACTGATGGAGGTGCGGTTGCTGTTCGTCGAAGTGACAAATATCCTCCGCCGCCGATGCAGGCGCAGAAGACTTTTTCGGCGACATATCAAAGAGAAGGCGTCATCACGGCGATGCCTGAAAGTCAAGAACATTGTTATGGATGGATGAAAGAGGAGAGAGGACGAAGAAGATCGGAGACGCCGACTGCTGCGTGTTGTTGGTGGTCAGACGTCTTAACTACTCTGACTCAGCCACTATATATATTGTAAATACAGCCTTACTATGCTCGCAACCACCCCGTAACATATTGGTGGGATGTGCGGGGTAGAACGGCTGGAAACGGAGCTCCGTAGTTGACGTCATATCACCGTCTGCACCATGAATGACAGTGAGCACGCGGGATCATCGTCGTTGACGCCTCCGACGTCACCGTCACCAGCTACATCGCTGTCCCCTTCGGTTGGGGTTGTGTAACCCAAGGATCCTGAAACTTTCTGCGGGGCCGATGGCGCCGACGTCAAAGTACGAGTATGTACGTACGAAGTCAAAGTATGAACGAACGCGTGAGTAGAATCTACAGATGAGACCCAACGCTAACGCAAGCTAACATGTTCTACCTAGGAGGCACGGCGACGGTGTGGTACGAAAACCACGAAGAGGAGCTAAGAACGTGAAACCCATGCAAACAGAAGTCCCCAGAGTTGTTGGCAAACCAGCCGGCCGTGAAATTGCCGAAAAGTAGGAACTGGCCTCCCGTGCCCAATCCCCCACGGAGTCCTATGTCTCGTACATCCAGGACGTACTGGCACTCTCTCGTAAAGCCGATCACGACATGACAGAAGCTGAGAAGGTCCCGCACGTGCTTAAGGGCATTGCTGACGACGCCTTTAATCTGCTCATGTGAAAAAGCTGCTCTACAGTTGATACTACCATTAAAGAGTGCCGACAATTTGAGCAGGCCAAAAGCCGGTGCGTCTTGCAACCATTCGCCAGACTTCCCAATGCTGCCGCAACGTAGACCTGTGAAGATCAACCCACACAGCAGCATGGATCGCCATCAGAGGATGTGGTGCGAATCGTTCGACGTGAAGTGGATGCGATGGCGTCTACAGCTTTCTGTTCGCGTAGCCCTGATGCTAGCACTTTTTCCGCTCCTCTCGTACAAGCAATCGTTTGCCAGGAACTTGAAAACATTGTTTTACATATTGTATGTCCTGTCAAAAATCCCAGAGCTAACGAACGCCCTTCTAATAATTTCGCTCCACCCCGACGCTTCCTTACGTGTTATCGCAACCCAACTGAGTGGAGAACTGCGGACGACCAGCTTATCTGTTTCACCTGTCGCCGCATTGGTCATGTCGGCCGATACCGTCGCAACTGGTGACCCTCAACACCTCGCAAGTCGACCAACCTGAGCCGTTTTCATGCAAATGCCAGCAATGTTTCGCCCAACGCTGAGTCTAAAAGCGCCGAAAACTCTGCTAGGAACACATGGTACAGTCGCCCACTGTGAATGCGCGGACACCAGTCACGTTCACCACAAACACATTGTCCATCTTCCCGTTCGCCGCAGCGAAGTCGAATTTCGTCCCCTGTGGTCTTTGGCTGCACCCTTTCGGAAAACTTAAAAATGCACTCCACGTAGGTGGTGCGGAGGTGGTGCCTACTACCGCAGCAAATCCTCTGTCTGCAGCCACAAGGAGAAGTGTAGTAGACGTTAAAATACACAGCGTACCTGTCCAAGCACTCGTCGACATGGAGCCCACGTTTCTGTGATGAGTGCTAGCCTACGTTGACGTTCAATAAAGGTCCTCAACGCAGAAGCTGCCTCAATGCTTCGTGTGGCCGACAGCAACGTGCTGGTTGTTCTTTCAATGTGTACTGCACATTGAATTATAGCTGGCCGCCCTATTTCTGTTCTTTGCTGTGAACAAAAACTGCCCTGACGACGTTATTCTTGGCTTGGACTTCTTATCCCCTCATTCTTCTCTGATCGACTGCGCATCGGGCGTTTTTCAGTTGGAACTGCCTCAACTCGCCGAGGCTCCGAGCACCGCCCCAACCCGCTTGTGCTCGCTTCACGATGGGCGTCTGCCACACAAGGCAGTTACTTACGTCAATTGGACCGCCCAGCCACAGGTTCCGGACGGTGAATATGTGCTTCGCCCCATCATCGACGTTATTTTGAACCGGAACATTGCTGTTCCGCATACGTTGGTCACGGTTATTAATAACGACGTCATTCTACCACTTCTGAATTTGAGCCTGTGCCCTCAAGTGTTTCCGGACGACATGTTCTTGGCCAGCGTTTCTAGTGGTTCCGAATTTGACATTGAGAGTCTGAATGACGAGAGCTGCTTATTAGCGCCAAATGCAGCTCACAGCTTCGGTTCCTTAACGGATGAGTTCACGAAAATGATTGCACTTGACCTCACCTGTGCACAGACCAGGGACATACGTCACATGCTTGAATCATACAGTGACATCTTTGATTTTGGTGACAGGCTTTTAGCCAAACATCTGTTGTTCACCACCTTATAAATACTACAGGCACGAATCCTATTTGTCGGCGTCCCTATCGGGTATCGCATGCTGAATGTCGAGTCATCCAATCAGAAGTGGGCAAAATGCCCTTCAATGTGGTCATCAAGCCATCAGCCAGCCCTGTCCCCTGTCGTAATTGTTAAAAAGAAAGATGGTACCTGGCGTTCTTGCGTAGATTATTGCCCCTTAAACAAAACCACGCGAAAAGACGTCTACCCACAACAAGGCATCGCTGCCGCCTTGCGCTGCTTTCACGTAGCTAAATACTTCTCGTCCATCGGTCTTCGATCCGGCTACTGGCAGATTTCAGTTGATGAAATGGACCGCGAGAAAATGGCCATCATCCCGCCAGATGCCTTATATCAGTTAAAAGTCACGCCCTTTCGCTTATGCAATGCTCCTGCGACATTTGAACGTATGATGGACTCTCTTCTGCAAGGCTACAAATGGACCCCCTGTCTTGGTTACCTTGAGGAGGCTATTGTTTTTTTTCCCACGTTCGCCAGCCACCTTACCAGACTTGGTGCAATTGCTGCGGTCTTCCGAAAAGCCGGCCTTCAACTGAACTCCACAAAGTGTCAATTCGGGCGCCGTCAAATTACCCTGTTGGGACACCTTCATTGACGCATGCGGTGTCCAAGCAGATCATGCAAAAGTTCGCACCGTACGCAGTTTCCTGTGCCACGTTCTGCTTCTGACGTGCGCTGCTTCGTCGGCCTGTGTTCTTACTTTCGCCGTTTCGTCAACAACTTGGCCGACGTTGCTCGGCCTTTGACAGATCTAAAAAAGAACATGCCATTTTCATGGCGCACGGAACAGGCTCACGCGTCCGCCTCGCTCATGGAGTTTCTGACCACCCCTCCCATACCTGCCCACTTTGATCCATCTGCACCGACCGAAGTACTCACTGACGCAAGCGGGCATGGCATCGGCGCTGTTCTCGCCCAACAACAGAACCGTACAGAGTGCGTGTAGCTTAAGCCAACCGCCTGCTATACCATCACCGAGCGGGAGTGCTTGGCTTTAGTTTGGGTTGTGGCCAAGTTCTTGCCATAGTTGTATGGCCGCACGTTTTCGGTCGTCACAGATCATCACGCACTCTGCTGGCTGTCTTCCGTTCGGGACCCGACTGTACGGCTTGGTCGCTGGGCTTTGCGGCTCTAGGAATTTTCATTTATCATCAGTTACAAGACTGCACACCTCCACAAGGACGCTGACTGCCTCTCGCGTCACCCTGTGGATCCTCCCGATCCTTTTGCGCATCATCCGGTGACCTACGTTAGGGCTTTGGCTGACATAACCGATATGCGCGCTGAGCAACAACGCGACGCATCCTTACAGTCCATCATCACTGAAGTGCAATCTGGCAGGACCGACGGCACGTGCCGCATGTTCGTGCTGCATGACGGCATCCTCTGCCGCCGCAATATCAACCCTGACGGCCTTGAGTTGCTGCTTGTCCTTACTCGGCATCTGCCACCCGTCGTTCTCAAACAACTTCACGACGCACCGACGGCGGGACACATTGAAGTTTTGCGTACATGCGACCGCGTAAGGCGCTGGTTCTTCTGCGTGGGTCTCTACCGCTCTGTGCGTCGTTATGTCGCAACTTGCGAATTGTGTTAGCGCCGGAAGAAACCTCCTCTGCCACCTATCGGACGACTCCATCGCATTAAATTCCCGTCTGAACCGTTCTTTCGTGTAGGCCTTGACCTGCTTGGCCCTTTTCCGATGACGACTACAGGGAATAAGTGGATCATCGTCGCTACGTATTACGTGACACGCTTTGCGATAAAAAATGCATGGCCGACTAATTGCGCAACAGACGTCGCCGATTTTCTCCTATACGACGTCACTCTCTAATACGGTGCACCTCGACAGTCACTTACAGACCGCGGCCGCTTGTTCTTATCTCGAGTTGTCGACAACCTCCTCTTCTCTTGTGCCACTGACACAAGCTGTCCACCGCCTACCACTCACAAACGAATGGTCTTACGGAACGTCTCAAATGAACACTCACAGGGATGCTGTCGATGTATGTCTCCAACGATCACCGCGACTGGGACGCCACGCTAGCCTACGTGACGTTCACGTATAACTCGTCCCGACATGATACCGCAGGATACTCGACCTTTTATCTCTTGTATGGTCGCGACCCCACATTGCCGTTTGACACCATGCTCCCTTCTGTGCCGCATGTTGAGACTGAGTACGTTCGTGAAGTCATCGATCGCGCTCACATGGCACGTCAAGTCGCCCGATCTGGTTTATTAGCCTCTGTTGTAATCGCACCGCTGGCGCGAGTTGTTGGGAACTCGGCGCTGACGCCCGTTGTTGCACCTGGGTCGCAAGCCCCAAGGGTAGCGTTGGCCTGGCGGCCTGGGGTACAACTGGAAGCATCCGAAGGTCCCGGCAAAGCATGAGTCGACTGGTAACAACAAAACGACTTGTTTATTCTAACATCGCAAAGAGTTGGCGGTCAGGTTGACCGGAGTAGAGAGACGGGAGTGCACTTTACTCAACAGAAGAAATCGGAGCCCCCCTTTGGCGTCCAGGGGCAGCTGCTTTTATACTCTCGCAGTTGAGGGCAAGAAGGAACCCCTCTATAGACGAGCACGTGACTGTGCCGCTCGGGCACAATGGGATAAGGTGGCTCATACGTGGTGTCGGCGCCGCTGGGGCACAATGGGAAGAGAAGGTGGACGCATCCGTCGTGTCGGCGCCTGTCAGACCCCCTCGCTTCACAGTTGTTGGGAGCTCCTCTCCCCGGCTGCCGCGCTTCGACAAGCGTGGGCACCAACATGCACATACACACACACACACGCACATGAAGACACGTGGCATTGGAACATGCCTGGACGCGCTTGGCAGGGAGGCGTAGCGGCGGCGCCGGACGGGCCAAAATGTCTGCCGCTTTGAACGAAGCCCCGGCGTCCGCTGCATCCGCGCCGGCTTTACCGCGCGTCGTAGGCGAAACGTAACAGACCGCCCCGCCGGGGGAAGGAGATCCCGATGGTCAGGGGACTGCATCCGCTGTCCGGAGGGATGTCGCTCGATGATGCTCATAACCGAAGTCGGGCGTCCCTCGACGTTTATTGAGCGCAGCGCACAGAGAAGGCCTCGTTCTCTCGTTCAGGTTCGCACGGGACACTGCAAAGTGACTTCGGGAGAGTTCACATTTTTGTTCCCGTTCCCGGCAAGCGTTAGAACTACGCGGAAACTCAACCGCTTAGTCAGCAAGCACGGCACAACCCTCACTAAGCCCTGCCAGGCTCTTTCCCTTTCTATACCACTGCCTAGTTCCTTACAGTCGTCTAGCAGCACTCAGAACGCGTCCACAAATTGGAAAATTGCACTAGAAAGCATGTCATCACTTTGAAACACTAAACAAAAGCAATATGTTACAAATCCTGCCTCAGGAAGAAAAACATCAGCAACAAACAATTTTGAGGCTGATTCCTACGTTAGGGGCTTCGACTTAAGCCATCGGCGTTACCGTTGAGACTCCCCTTTTTGTAACGCACCTCAAAGGAATATTGTTGCAAAGCGAGGCTCCAGCGCAGGAGGCGGCCATTTTTGGGAGAGATGGCCTGCAGCAATTGGAGAGGGCAGTGATCCGTCTCAATGATAAACCTCGAGCCGGCTAGATAGCATGACAATTTCTGAACGGCCCACACGAGACATGCACACTCTTTCTCGGTGGCGCTATACGCCTGCTCACGACTGGTCAGCTTACGACTAGCATACAGGACGGGGTGTTCTACTTCTCCATTTTCCCGTTGGCACAGTACAACGCCCATGCCTCGCTCACTAGCATCGGACTGAACAACGAACCCTTTTGTATAGTCTGGCGATGGTAGCACAGGCTGGCTTGTTAGGGCACTCTTTAGGGCGCTAAAAGCTCTTTCCTTTGTCTCGTCCCAGACGACTGTTTGGGGCTCTGTTTTTCTTAGAGCATCCGTCAGGGGAGCCGCGATATCAGAGTACCTGGGGATGTACCTCTGATAGTAGCCGGCGACACCTAAGAACGACCGAATATTGGTCTTCGTGCGCGGTTGCGGGAAGTCTCGCACAGCGGCCACTTTTATTTCAGAGGGGCGGCGACGACCCTGACCAATCACGTGACCGAGGTAGACAACCTCGGCCTGTGCTAACTGGCACTTGGGAGCCTTGACTGTCAAGCCCGCTTCGCGCAGGCGGGTTAGCACTGCCCGCAAGTGTGCCATATGCTCAGACCAGGATGCGGAGAATATCGCTACGTCGTCTAAATACGGTAAAGCAAATTCTTGCTGTCCCCGCAACACTTTATCCATGAGGCTTGAAAAGCAGTATGGCGCGTTCTTCAAACCAAAACTCAACACTTTAGGACGGAATGTTCCCATTGGGGAAATGAACGCCGCATACCTACTAGCCTCTTCTGTAAGTGGAACCTGCCAATAACCCCTGACAAGATCTAGGGTGGAAACAAACTGAGCGCTACTAACTTTCTCAAGGCGCTCCTCGATGTTAGGGATCGGATAAATTTGATCCTTAGTGATGGAATTAAGCCTGCGGTAGTCGACACAAGGACGAGGTTCCTTGCCCGGTACCTCAACTAAAATCAAAGGGGAGGTATAATCACTCTCACCTGCCTCAATAACACCGAGCTGTAGCATTTTCTTTACCTCAGCCTCCATAATATCGTTCTGGCGGGGTGACACCCGATACGCCTTGGATCGTACTGGCTCTGGGGAGGTAAGTTCTATGTCATGAGTAAGGACAGAAGTCCTACCAGGCCTCTCAGAGAACAGACCTTGAAACTCTTGTCAGAGCTGGTGTAGTTCGGTTTTCTGCTCAGGCGACAGCGATGCTCCACTGACTAAGTCACTAATGACCTGATCGGTGTCTTTCCTGTTCGTCACTGAGCTTAGTCCCGGAAGCTCGACCGGAAGCTCTTCAGGAACGTTTACCATCATGCACACCACTGCTTCCCTTTGTCTATAAGGTTTGAGCAGATTACAGTGGTAAACTTGCTGTGCTTTCCGCTTTCCTGGCAGACTCACCACGTAGTTAACGTCCGACAGTTTCTGAACAATTCGTGCTGGGCCCTCCCACTGCACGTCTAGTTTGTTGTTTAGCGATGTGCGCAATATCATGACCTCATCGCCCACCTCAAAACGACGGGCCCTGGCGGTCCGATCATAATAAACCTTGGCCCTCTGCTGGGCCTTTGCCATTGCTTCACCTGACAACTCCTGTGCCCTTCTTAAGCGTTCGAGGAGTTTAAGCACGTACTCCACCACGACTGGGTCGTCGCCCCTGCCTTCCCACGATTCTCGAAGCATGCGAAGCGGAGACCGAAGCGAGCGACCGTACAGCAGCTCAGCTGGCGAAAACCCCGTAGCTGCATGCGGCGCGGTCCGTAATGCAAACATCACCCCAGGCAGACACAGCTCCCAGTCAGTTTGATGTTCAAAACACAACGCTCTCAACACGCGCTTCATGACGGAGTGGAGCTTCTCAACGGAATTCGACTGTGGGTGGTACACTGAGCTGTGTAACAGCTTTACCCCACACCTTTCGAGAAAAGTTGTCGTCAAAGCGCTAGTAAACACTGTGCCCTGATCTGATTGGATTTCCGCAGGAAAACTAACTCGCGCAAATATGGACAGTAGTGCATTGACTATCTCAACTGAGCTGAGTTCTTTAAGCGGCACTGCTTCAGGGAACTTTGTTGCTGGGCAGATCACAGTCAAAATGTGTCTGTACCCCGTGGCTGTTACCGGCAGAGGTCCCACTGTATCAATAACGAGCCGTCTAAAAGGCTCCGTAATGATAGGTACCAATCTCAACGGCGCCCTCGATTTGTCCCCTGGTTTGCCCACCCGCTGACAGGTGTCACATGTCTTCACGAAATGGTCTGCGTCCCGAAAACACCCTGGCCAATAGTACTCTTGCAAGAGACGGTCCTTAGTTTTCTTAACTCCTAGGTGTCCGGACCACGAACCCCCGTGCGACAAGCGCAACAGATCCTCACGATAGCATTGAGGCACGATCAGCTGATCGAACTCCACTCCTCTGCGGTCTAGATACTTCCGGTACAGGACTCCACCTCTTTCCACAAAACGAGCATTTTTCTTGGCGATACCTTCCTTGACAATGCAGCGTACGTTTTCTAGGCTGCCATCCTTTTTTTGCTCGGCTATCAAAGCCGACCGGCTGACTTTTAGCAACCTATTAAGTCCGTCTGACGTAGACGCGATGAGCAAATCTGTAGATAGCTCTTCTAACTTTCCCGCATCGGGAATTTCCTCTCCAGTATCTGGTGCCTTTAACGTTACAGACTCAATTTTATTCAGTTCAGGCGTGCTCTGAATATCGGGTTGCTGCGCCTCTGACCCTTTTTCATTGTTTGATAACGTCGGCCCCGCAACTACCGCCCTTGCAGCGAGCTCCCGAACCTTTGATCTGGTTAAGGCCTGAACGCTAGCCTCACCAAACAAAAGCCCCTTCTCGCGCAGGAGGTGATCGGACCTGTTCGAAAATAGGTACGGGTACTGGGGGGGGGGGGGACAGCATAGATGACACTGCCGCCTCCGTCTCAAGCGCTCCGAAAGGTCCTTCAATAAGCACTTTTGCTACCGGCAGACACACGCTATGAGCTTCCACGGCTTGCTTGATCCATGCGCACTCGCCCGTGAACATATGCGGTTCTACGTAAGACGGGTGAACTACATCCATTGTAGCTGCGGAATCGCGAAGCACTCGGCACTCTTTCCCGTTCACGAGTGCTGCATAATGACAAAAACACAACTTTTGGTGTTGTTTCCGGACACTGCGCCGAAAAGTGACCCGGCTTCCGGCACGTATAACAAACGCGCGCTTGCCTCATCTCGAACCGTTTTCTGCGTTCGGCTTCGGTTGCCGCCGTCTCCTTTCGTTCGTTTTGCCGCCGTCTCCGCCGTCTCCTTTCATCCGCACTACGTGTGTCGCCCCTTGCTCTCATGGGTGTGAACTTTGGCCTCTCAAACTTGGAGCCAAATTCACCCTTTTGACCGTCCTTAGCTCCGCGAGCCCGACGCATCACAAACTCCTCGGCTAGCTCAGCGGCTCTAGCCACCGTACTAACGTCTGGCCTATCCAAGACCCAGTACCGCACGTTCTCAGGTAACCGACTATAAAACTGTTCCAGCCCGAAGCACTGCAGAACTTTATCGTGGTCACCAAACGCTTTCTCTTCTTTGAGCCACTCCTGCATGTTTGACATAAGCCTGTACGCAAACTCTGTGTATGACTCACTTCTGCCTTTCTCATTTTCCCGAAACTTCCGACGGAACGCCTCCGCTGACAGCCTGTACTTCTTTAGCAGACTCGATTTCACTTTGTCGAAATCCTCTGCCTCCTCTCTATCCAAGCGAGCGACTACGTCGGCCGCCTCGCCGGGTAACAAAGTGAGCAAGCGCTGTGGCCACGTTTCCCGAGAGAACCCCTGCTTCTCGCACGTTCGCTCAAAGTTAACCAGGAACAAACCAATGTCCTCTCCAAGCTTAAACGGCCGCATCAGGTCAGTCATATTGAACAATACGCGTTCTCCTGCACCGTGTGCCTGACTTCCATTACGAGCGCGTTCCATCTCTACCTCGAGACGCTTCATTTCCAAAGCGTGTTCGCGCTCTTCTTTTTCTTTCTGCTCTTTAAGTTCGCGCTCCTGTCTCTCTTTTTGCTCTCTAAGTTCGCGCTCCTGTCTCTCTTTTTGCTCTTTAAGTTCGCGCTCATGTCTTTTTGACCTCTCCTCAATGGTCTCAAGGCATTCCGACAGCTCGTCATCCTCAGCTTCTAACTCAAGAATAGCCTTTAGCAGTTCTGGTTTTCTGAGTTTGTCTGAGACATCCAGACCCAACTCTCTTGCAAGCTCCAGCAATTTCGGTTTGCGCAACGACTTCAAATCCATGGCTGCTCTGAATGCTGCTTTCTCTACTGCCTATTATTGTCTTGCCGCAAACTAACCCGGCAGCAACGACAACCACAATTACCAGCTCTGTTTCTGACACTAACAAAAAGCCTGGCAAAGCTCAGAAGAAGAAAGTCCCGCACTCACCAAACCTCGCAGCCAAGAATTCAGCGCAGTCGTTCCGCTGCAGGCAACCAGTCATCACACAGGGCTCGTTGCACTGCTCCCGGATGGTCGTTGAGCTGCTCAGCATACAGTCAACCGCATATCTTCGCTGCTGGCCTCCGTTGTCGCGATCTCACCGCTGGCAGACAGTTGTTGTAATCGCACCGCTGGCGCGAGTTGTTGGGAACTCGGCGCTGACGCCCGTTGTTGCACCTGGGTCGCAAGCCCCAAGGGTAGCGTTGGCCTGGCGGCCTGGGGTACAACTGGAAGCATCCGAAGGTCCCGGCAAAGCATGAGTCGACTGGTAACAACAAAACAACTTGTTTATTCTAACATCGCAAAGAGTTGGCGGTCAGGTTGACCGGAGTAGAGAGACGGGAGTGCACTTTACTCAACAGAAGAAATCGGAGCCCCCATTTGGCGTCCGGGGGCAGCTGCTTTTATACTCTCACAGTTGAGGGCAAGAAGGAACCCCTCTATAGACGAGCACGTGACTGTGCCGCTCGGGCACAATGGGATAAGGTGGCTCATACGTCGTGTCGGCGCCGCTGGGGCACAATGGGAAGAGAAGGTGGACGCATCCGTCGTGTCGGCGCCTGTCAGACCCCCTCGCTTCACAGTTGTTGGGAGCTCCTCTCCCCGGCTGCCGCGCTTCGACAAGCGTGGGCACCAACATGCACATACACACACACACACGCACATGAAGACACGTGGCATTGGAACATGCCTGGACGCGCTTGGCAGGGAGGCGTAGCGGCGGCGCCGGACGGGCCAAAATGTCTGCCGCTTTGAACGAAGCCCCGGCGTCCGTTGCATCCGCGCCGGCTTTACCGCGCGTCGTAGGCGAAACGTAACACCTCGTAGCATATACAAAAAGAGCGTTATGACCGGTGCCATCGCGATGTTAAGTTCGGGCCAGGTGCTTTGGGGCTCCTTTGGTCACCATGTCGTCGTGTCGGCCTCTACCAGAAGCTTCTCTCTCGCTACACCGGACCTTATGAAGTGCTACGACGAGTTAACATCGTAAATTACGAGATTTCACCCCTATAGTTTGATGCATCGTCAAGTCGGACGTCTGTTGACGTCGTGCACGTTTCGTGGCTGAAGCCATACTTCCCTCACAATTATACGCCTACCATGCGCCGAGATGGCGCTTCACCAACCGGCGGTCCTGTTACGGAAGGATGAAAGAAGAGAAAGGAAGAAGATTGCGGGACGCTGGCTGCTGCCTGTTGTTGTTGGTCAGCCACAAGACACAAAGACACAAGACAAAGAACCACCGATCTCGACGTAGTTCGCCATGGCCACGGAATCATTGCCTTAGTGGACACGGTAGCCAACTACTCTGTCATGAGTGGACCCATCGCTTCGCAGTTGAAGACGGTTAAAACTGCATGGGAAGACGCTCGAATATGGACCGTCGGAGGACACCTAATAACGCCGACTTGAATGTACACCACAAGGATTACTGTTCATGACCGGACTTACCCTGCCACCTTTGTTATCCTCCATGAATGTTCACGAGACGTCACTCTCAGCATGAACTTCCTGAACCAACATGGCGCAATCATCTACTTGATGCCGATGTTGATAACACTGTCGGAAGATCAAGCGATACAACCAGAGAGCTTTCGTAGTCACCAAGCGTTCAGTTTGTTCGAAGATCAAGTGAGCATCCTGCCTGACTCCAGCATTGCTATTTTCGTCGGCACCGAAATACCCGCAGACGTAGACGGCATCATCGAGGGGGATAACCGTCTACTGCTCAATCGCACAATTTGTGTCGGTTGTGTCTGCTGGCGCTCATCTTGATAAGAGCACTCTGCGAAGTGCGCATGCGCCACTAAGTGTTGAAAGCAGAGTGCCGCTTGCTAGCGGTCCTCTTGGCCGAGCTTCAACCCCCAAGCATGGATTAACAAAGTCGTTCACCCGGAACTTGTCTAATCCTTTCGGCACGCCTGGCGCAAGAACGTAACACGTAGCGACGAGGGTGGGACTTTGAAGAGTTGCGCAGCGTCAAGGAAGGCAAGTGTTCTCGGCATTCAGCGTCTGTTCAGTATCGACGATTGGAGAGTGCTGCTTCTGCTTTTCATCTCTGACTGATATCATGAACGAAGATGCCAGTGCAGGTTCGGCGCAGTTTGCTGCTCAACTGGGCCAGATGGAACCATTCGATGTTTCCACGAATGACTGGACGTCATACGAAAAACGGCTGACGTCGTTTCTAATCGTCACCCGCGTTCCCGAAGATGACAGAGTGCATGCATTCCTGAGCATCATAGCACCCAGTACCTACAGTCTTCTGAAATCGCTGGTAGCCTCGAAGCTGCCTCCAGGCAAGACCTTCGAGGTACTAAAGAACACCTTGGGGACCATCTGTCGCCGAAATCGTCGGTCATTGGCGAGCGAGCAAAGTTCCACAGGAGGCAGCAAGTCGATGGCGAGTCCATTTCTGATTACGTTGCCGAGGTACGGAAGCTAGCACGAACCTGTGATTTTTGAAGCGCATTAGGCGAATCCCTCCGGGATCGCTTCGTGTGCGGCTTGTTCAGAGAGGATATACAGCGAGTGCTGTTCACCGAGGATAGCAAGCTTACGTTTTAGAGAGTGGTAGAGTGCGCTGTGGCTATGGAGGCGGCAACGAAACGCACTGCGGAAGCTCGTACAGGTGTGTCTGCAGCCAACCCCATCCATAAGGTACAGGCGACTTCGAGTGTCCAGTCGCAAGCATGTTTTCGCTGCGGGTCGCCTAAACATTCCGGCAAAGCGTGTCCCCACGTAAATGACAAATGCTATAAGTGCAACAAAAGGGGCACCTGCAACGAGTTTGCCGTAGCGCCTCCGGCACGTTGCGTGGCAAACGCCCCATCAAGGACACTGTAAGAACGTTATCAGGGGTATCCCACTCGGAAGTGGTAGCCGTAAAGGGCGTATCTGCTCCTAGTATTGAGCCTATCATGGTACCGATGAAAGTAAATGATGTGACAGTCGCTATGAAGCTAGATACAGGTGCCGCCGTCACAGTCATGCCTCTCAAACAATACCGCCAATTTTTTTTCACCAGCCAGACTCAAGCCGATAGAAGTCAAGCTCCGCACCTATACAGGAGGCCTGGTCATCCCAAAAGGCTTCCTACAAGTCAAGGCGCAGCACGGTGGTAACACGGCGAGCATTCCTGTATACGTCGTCGACTAGGAGGGGCCGCCATTGCTGGGCCGGGAATGCCTTCAGGCATTTAGGCTGGAGTGGAGCAAAATCTGGAACGTTCACCATCTGCGAAGGTTAGAGCTGCCTTTTTCTTTTCGTTTAGAGGAAAGGCTGCACGCTTTGATCGCAAAGTACGACTCTCTATTTAAAGACGAGTTAGGCATGATTACAGTAGATAGGGCCGAGCTGCATTTCAAGCCTAATCAGGCACCGAAGTTTCTCAAAGCAAGAGACGTGCCGTTCGCACTGCAAAGGGCGGTTGAAGTTGAACTTCCGAAGATGGAAAAAATGGGCATCATAGCGGCCGTTGCCACATCGGATTACGCAACGCCAGTGGTATCCGTTATCAAGAAAGGCGGTGGCATACGCCTCTGTGGCGATTATAAGGTGACAGTGAATCCGTGCCTTGACGTCACATGTTACCCGTTGCCGAAGGTCGATGACTTATTCGCGGCTCTGTCTGGAAGCATACATTTTTCAAAGATCGACCTGAACCGCACTTCCCAGGTAGCACACAAAGTCTTGAAAACGTCGTATTAAGGGATTCAACGTCTGAAACGGATTTTTGACCAAAATCGACGCATCAAAGACGTTACAAAGAAGATAGCTTAAAAACAAGGGGTGAATACGTTTTGGAAACGTTGGAAGACAGACAGCTTAAAAACGAGGGGTGAATACGTTTTGAAAACGACTTCACATGACTCGCTCTATTTGTTTAGTTATCTAGCGTACCGGGTACGTTTTCGACAGCGCTGTTTTGGCGGGAGAATTCCTCACTTGTCAAGCAGCACTCGTCGTGTCAATTCGACGTGTGCTGCGACGTGTGCTGCTTGTGCTGCTTCGTCGTGTATTCGACCTACATCAGTATGAGTGCGGCAAGAAGAAGAAAGCCTTTTGTGGTGTTAACCTCACGCCAGAAGAGACGAAGGATTGCAGATGAAATTGGCATCCCAGCGGGAAGTGTTTTGCGCCAGGAGGAAATGGAGCGCGAGTACGGAAGCAACGAAGCCGCTCTTTGTAACACAGACAACGGCTCCGCATCGACCTCGGAGGAGCGCTGCCAGTCAGAACATGTTGCTGGTGTTAACGCTGATTCTGACAGCTCATCCGTTACATCAGTAGTCGAGGAGCCGTCATGCAGCAGCGACGGAAACAACCTTGGACTGCCAGGGGCAAGCGACGACGACGGCTGTCCAGGGTCCCATTTAGAAGCCGGCGTCGAGGTTGGCTGCACGTTTTCAAGGCCACCTATGGAGTTCCAAGCGTGGTTAGCGTCTTGGACTACTCGGCACGCCATCCCACTCAGTGCGGTATCAGAACTTCTTGTGCAGTTGCGGAATGTGTACAACGTGGATGTTCCGTCAGACGCAAGAACACTGCTCAGTACGCCGAGGCGTACTGCGACACGTAGCGTGCCGCCTGGCATATATGTTCATTTTTCCCTTGCAAAAACACTTGAATGCTTGACTGCTGCAAAAAACTTTACTGGTGGGACAAGGCTTGAGCTGCTTTTTTACATCGACGGCATGCGTGTAGGCAACAGAACCACTGAACAATTCTGGCCCATCCTTGGAAGCTGTGATCAGCTGGACCCACGTTCTGTGTTTATGATTGGCTGCTACCAAGGAAAGGGAAAACCTCATTCTGTACAAGCCTTCCTTTCGGAGTTTGTGGAGGACCTGGCCAGAGTCATCAACACTGGCGTCACATCGAACGGTCATCACTTTGATGTGCACTTGAAAGGGTTTATTTGCGACGCACCAGCAAGAGCATTTGTGCTTGGTATTAAATATCACGGTGGGTACCATGGCTGCAGCAAGTGCCAGCAGAAGGGCCTGTATTGCATGGGTAAAGTGGTTTTCCCTGATACCGAAGCACGACAGCGGACAGACGAGGACTTTGAGGCAAGAGCTTGCCCTGAGCATCACGTGAACAACACGCCACTCTCGGAACTTCCGATTGGATTAGTGAGCCAGGTCCCATACGAGTACATGCATATGGTGTGCTTAGGAGTGCAGAAAAAACTTTTGCACTTGTGGAAAGGGGAAAGCAGATCTTCTTTCAAACTACGGCCCGATGAAATTTCCAGTTTGTCAAGAAAGCTGGTAAACATTGGCAGCATATACGTCTGCCAAGAATTCGCCCGCAAACCGCAACCTCTACATGATCTGAGAGCGTGGAAGGCTACCGAGTACCGGCAATTCCTTTTGTACACAGGTCCGGTATTAATGCAACGCTACTTAGATCGCCAAAGGTATGGCAACTTCTTGGTGCTGCATACGGCCATTACAATTTTGGCTCGCCAGCACTTGTGCCACAGCATGAACCAGTACGCCCACAAGCTGCTGGTATTCTTTGTTCGTACATTTAGCCAACTGTACGGACAGCAACATCTAACGTACAATGTCCATGGCCTCGTGCACCTCGCTCAGGATGTCCGGCAGTTTGGCCCTCTGGACGGTTTCAGCGCCTTTAGGGCAGAAAACTACATGAGTCAAATAAGACGACTCATTCGACCTGGGAAACATCAGCTGCAGCAGCTCCACAGGCGCGTACACGAGAAGCATCAAGCAAACTGCGCTACACTTTCATCCAGTGTCACGCCAGAATTGCAGTTGAAACAGCCGCACGAAGGAGTGTTGCTGCCGGAGGATTGTGCCGGTACGCAGTACTCGGTAGCACACATTCAAAGCAGTGTTTTGAAGACAAGTGAGGCTGACAATTGTTGTGTTCTTTTGGATGGAACTGTTATAATAGCCGATAGTTTTGTTTTTGGTTTGGATGCCCGTACGCCAATGGTAGTCGGCCGAGCCTTCAGCAGGAAGAAAGACCTGTATGACTACCCGGTTCCTTCCAGTGTGTTTGGCATATCGAAGGTGTCATCACTAAATGTGACAACGAGCTCCTGGAAAATGAACAGCGTCGCATCCAAATGCTTCAAAATCCCCGCTGGACAAGGCAGCTTTGCCGTGTTTCCTCTCATTCACAGTGCAGTGATGTGAATACCTTACCGCTGAACGACTCAATTTTTTTTTACGGCTGAGACACGAGTGCAGTACAGTTTTCGTGCGTACAAAGCTAACATTTCGTGCCCAATTCGCCTGAATAATGAAAACTGCGGTTTTATCATAAACAGTATAAGATCATTTTATTTCCTCATGTAATATATAAAGAAGAGAACGCAGTAAACGTTTTCAGTATTCTAGCATGTACAAGTTCACAATTCTTTGCCTAGGTACGTATGACGTTAACCATTATATATATATATATATATATATAAAATGTGTGTATGTATGTGTGCACATGGTTAACTCCATATGAAATTCTGGGTGACATCTTATGCATATGCAATACAGTGAGCGTACATTATTCATCAGACAACGCGCTTCCCCTGCGAGGCCCATGAACAACTTGGAGCTTGGCTCCAGAGCGCTAAATCATGCAAGTGACATGCAGCATAAATAAAGATATCGAGTTAATAGGCGAACATCACTTTTGGTGCCACTGGAGGAACACATCGATACAGTCGTTTCTGGTAACGGTGCTTCGTAGGAAGCGTGGCAACGAATTCTATACTGTGAGCCCAATGTACATAACAAAATTTGCAGAAACCATCGTCGATGATTGTCAATGCAAGCGAATAGTCCGAACGAGCGAGCGAACAAAAGAAAGCGAGCGAGTGAGAGGGCGAAATACAGTTAGCGTGAGAGCGAACGAACGAACGCGTGAGCATTTTCCTTGCAGATCAACAGTCCGACGACCGACCACCGACACTGAACAACTACGAAAACATCTGACGGAGACAGAAAGCTCGTTATAGGCTCGCCGCGCTTGGGCGCAGAGCGTGGTGTGATCGCACCTATATAGAAGCGCCAATTGTTTTTTAACATGCTGGAACCAATGACGCGGCACTGAAAGCGGAAAGCGCCCGAAATGAGATGGGGAAATGAAAGGCCTGCGGAACGCATAGTGGCAACTTCCAACCCGCCGCTCTTGCTGCAGGTGGAGTGGCGAAAGAACAACGGAAGAGCGCGCGGCGTCTGGCTCTGCGCAACATGATTCACTGCTCGAGAACTACAAAAGCGTAATGCGCACGACAGTCACGACGCCCACACCAAGGCGCCACACCACGGCGCGTCAGCCTCTTTAGCGGCTTCTACAATCTTCAACAATCCATCAACGCGGTCCAACCTTGCGCAAGGTGGCGATACCGTCGTCACATCGCTTAGGCCAAGCATGTGACCCTGCATGTGACCAAGGTGGCCACGTGATTCGTGAAGGCGGGCGAGCCGGGCATAGGCATAGTTGCGTCACCGAGCTCGCATTGCGCTGTGGCGAGATTGCGGCTTTCTTGAATGTGCCGCCGCTGCCCTTTGTCATGTAAGTGTTGCAGTGTTTTCTGTCAAGAAAACGATATTCTGTGATTAGTTTGGGTTGTGTGATCTGTTTGTGTGGTTTTAATTTGGAAACCAGTAGCGTTTTCAATTGGCATGTCACCAAGGCGGCCACGTGATTCGTGAAGCCGAGCAGCCGGGCGAGCCGGTCATAGTTACGTTATCGCACTCGCATTTCGCTGTAATGTGTTTGCGGCTGTTCTGAATGTGCTGCCGCTGCCCGTTGTCATGTAAGTGTTGCAGTGTTTTCTGTCAAGAAAACGATATTCTGTGATTAGTTTGGGTTGTGTGATCTGTTTGTGTGGTTTTAATTTGGAAACCAGTAGTGTTTTCAATTGGCATGTCACCAAGGCGGCCACGTGATTCGTGAAGCCGAGCAGCCGGGCGAGCCGGTCATAGTTACGTTATCGCACTCGCATTTCGCTGTAATGTGTTTGCGGCTGTTCTGAATGTGCTGCCGCTGCCCGTTGTCATGTAAGTGTTGCAGTGTTTTGCCGTCAAAAAAACGACATTTGTGATTAGTGTGGGTTGTGCGATCTGTTTGTGTGGTTTTCATTTGGAAATCAGTAGTGTTTTCAATTGGAGGGCGCCGAGTGGAGGGCACTAATCAACTGTTGAAGTTCATTGTCATGTGAGGCGCCTTTACAATGACGCTGTAATTAAGTCGTTAAGGGCAGTATAAGGACGAACGTTAGAAGGACGAAATCGTGCTTGTGTGACCCTGGCGTCGGGATCGGCCGCTATGCGTGATTCAACGAGTCGCATTTTGCATAATGCGAAGAAAGGCGTGAAAATTGCTGTCTCTGCGCACCTTGCCGAACTCCGCAATAGAGCCGTCATCGTGGTATTTTAGTCTCCCGTTTAGCAAGGATGTTGCAGACAAGAGAACTGGTACAAACGTTTTTTTTTTATGATTCAGTACTAGTAGGGTTTCCCAAGAGGTGAGGTCAAGTGCCCGCCCTATTCCCTCGCCCTACAGCGCACGGACAGAATATTGCGTGCACCATACCGTGCTGTTAACGTTTGCGCTTGAGGTTCTCGACTGTGTTCTCGCCCCATTTACCCACGTGATCGGTATTTCATCGTCTTACGGGGAATTTCTGTCCAATATATGAAACGGCCAAATTCGATTTTATTTGACGCCTCAAATGGTAGTAATATATTGAGCCCCTTGTAGCTTTGCTTATTATCCAATTTTTCTACTTGGTTAATGGATACATCTACGCTGCATAACTCGCTTGTCGAACGTGAGTCGGGTGCGCCCTTGGTATGAAATAACTTGTATGCTCCAGGTAGTACGATTGTTTGCAGTTTGGGACATGTGTCGGAATGTATGCTGTGTGCCCTTCGCGCTGCATTTAGTCGGCCGCCTGCAGAGTTCGTGCGGGGTGCCATGTGTGCGCATGGAGTTTGCGAAGCGCTCGCGCGGTTTTTTCGGTTTGTCGCGCGCAACAGGGCACGCCGCAGTTCTTTGTCCTTGTGCAACAAATTTTCCTAGCGTACGTCTGTGCATTATTTGAGACCGGTTTCACACGGGGCCCTTTTGATCGCGATCCAGTCCGTTACAAATCGAATTTCTCGGTCGTGATTGGCTCCTATGCGCAAGCTGCGCGAGTGAGCCAAATGCATCGAGAATTTCGATCCGGATCGGGCTTGATCGCGATCAAGAGTGGTCGTGTACTACACATGGCTCCTTATTGGCTGCGTGCGCCTGACTTCAGCATGTCACCTTTCTCCGAGTAAATGCGGCGCGGGGCGGAGAGACGGGAAAGGCTGCTCGGCTTGTTCGCACCTTGCAGTGGTTAAATATTCCTCGTTCTACACACTTTTCCTTCCGGCTTGCGTGATGTCCCTCGGGTTCATAATGTGTCTGTTAAGAGATCTATAATCTTTCATTTGGCAGATTTTCTTGCGCGCACACTGACGCCAAATTTAGGAAGGCATATTTCTTCGTTTTGCCTCTTTGATGTATGCCTGCTTAGAGCCGTTTTATTATGCGTGCCAGTTTACATGCCGTTTGAACGTAGTGTACCTGCAGCAAATTCTTTATATTTTTAGCTTTTGCTAGCAGTGGCTGTCATCGGCGACGTCCGCTGACCTCAGTTACCAATAAGTTAATTACCATGTTGGCGGACCAGTTTAGTTCACAGCAATCATGCTTGGACTCTATTTCTGGTTTCTGCGTTATCAGGTCTCGGAAATGGTGTGTGCTCAGACTTAAAAACATTGTTTACTGGAATTTTTATATTAATTTTCGTCATTCTTTTTTCTTTGATCAACAGTGTTACCTCAGCCGAAAAGATGAGTGCTTCCACAGCCACTCCAGATTTTGTATCTGAGCAAGGTGAGGACGTAAGAATTACTGCCATAAACTATTGTTAAATGGCTGCCTGAAAAACAGAAGACAATTTTACATTGGACCTGCCTCTTGCTTGCAGTTTTCACTATCGTGCGGTTTGTTGGAGATAACCAGGTTGAGGCAGTGCCATCATGCTGGGTGACAAATGGAATGTGCTTTTGGCCAACTGGCTACTCTGCTTCTCGCCTCAAAAAAGCCATCATGCGCTGCGAAATGCCGGACCCAACATTTGAAAGACACAAGATTGTGGTCATTGGAACAGCAAGTAAGTGTGGCAGGCTTAAGAGTAAATAAATAGCAATCTGTGGCCCCCTCAATATTACACTTGCTTGCTTGAGCCATGTACTTTTCATTAACAGTTATTCGTCAAGGATCAGCTTGAGCATGCACCTTCTCACATTGTTTTTTTTTTGTTAAAAATGTTGACTATGGTGTCATTGCACACCTAAAATTTTTTTTGCCCAATTTCCTGTGAAGGAAAGCATTGCCCACTTGATATGCTCTCTACATTTCCATATTGAAATGGAGATTAGGTCGAGTCCGGTTTAATAATTGTAGCAGTATTGCTGCAGTCACTTTTCTTTTTCTCTGCGTTTATCTGCATAGCTGCGTTTAACAATTTCACTGTCAAGTTTTTGTCTGTGGATAGTGGCAATGGCTTGAATTGATTTTATGTACCCCACCTGTCCCGACAGCCATTACTGTGCTAAGCAGTGACTCTACATATATGGTAAACAGTGACTATATGGAAAAGACAGCATGAAAGTACGTCACATCTTGGGAAAGGCATCCGTGTTTAAAATAATTGTTGTGGTCAAGGCTAACAGTCGCACTGTATGAAACGTGATAGTTCTGCCAAAACTGGTGGTTATATTAGCAGTTTGTTGTACGTGGACCTGTTGAGACTGCGTAAATATTTATGAAAGCTAGGTGTCAGTAGTTATATTTATTTATTTATATATTTATTTATTGGTTCCCAAAGGGCCCCTAGGGGCATTACATGAAGGGTAGGTAACACCTTTTCACACATTTGTATGAACATGATAATATCACTACCATTTTCAGCCTCAGCACTTCTGGTTCAGCTAAATACTTAATGAAAATATAGAACGCCGGACTTGTGCCAAATGTTGATGTGGAAAAAAACCTGGTGTTGTAGGTCACCAAAATGATGCCCGGTTCCTATCACTAATAATTTTCAAACTGCCGGCGCAGGTGCAGCTTTTTGTCTTCTTAGAGAGCTTCTAATCTATTTTGCCATCAGCCATGCTGTCAGCAGGGCATGAGTGGATTTGGATATGCAAGCAAATCATTATAGTTGGCTGGGGCACTGACCTTCATTGATCACTTTTGGAGATAATTTTGCTCTCGCAAGACCTGGAACTGAATGTGTCAGCCATCCTTGCTGGCCAGTCTCTATATCTTCATGCAATGCCATTTAAGAGCACTGTCAGCTACATCAGTTCAGTACATCAAGGGCCAAGTCGCATCAAATTGTTCAGGAGTAGAACTATCACACTGAGCAAATATTTTCTGAAGATGCTGCATTTTCGAAGGGCACTGATTACTTCATGATGGAAAGCTACTAAGACAGAGACTTCGCAAGAACACAGGACAAAGCACTGCTACCAACTGGAAAATATTATCTAGCAAAGATGTTCTTATATACAGCGAGAATTTTAGTCACCACGAAGCAGCGTCATTGAAAATCAGAATTGATTGTGAGATATGAAGACCGAAATACAAGTGCCTTCAGTCACAGCCAAGGCATGTGTACAACCCTATTTTTAAATCTCGTGTTGATGTAAATGAATTTGATTTAGAAAAGGGGTTGTACACATGCGTTGGTTGTGATTGAAGGCACTTTTGTTTCAGCTCAACTGACAGCTACTCTGATTACTTGCAGTGTCTAACGCTGTACTGCCAATAAGCCGTGATGCTGCGTTTAGTGGGGCATTGTGTGTTGGCTAGGAGTATCAAAAGGCGGCAGAAATGGTAACTGGGTTTCATAAAACGACGGGGTTCATGTCAATTTCTTGTGAGACTGAAGCCAGGATATTAGTTTGCTGAGCTTTTCAGAGGAGCATCATTTATTGAAATGACCACATATATTTACTATGTTCCTGTCTAGGGGCCTTCTGGAAAAAAAGTTGCCTAAGTAATGGCGATATTTATTTTTGTTTTGCTTTGCAGAAAGACAGATAACGGGAGTATAGTCGGTTACATTAATTATGTGTACTTTCAACACCTCGAAAATTATAAGACTGAAAACCATAGGAAATTGCAGTTGTGCTAATATGTACACATGATGAATACTATCCTTTATAGCCTGTCATGTGTGCGATATCACACCTGCACCTTCACCTGATAAATGCACTGTTTCTTTACAGGCACATATAAACGTGCCAGAGAAAAGGCTATCGTCGGTGAGGACACTGACAACACTGCTACTACTGATGGGGAGAGAGGTCGAGGCAAGCGAAGATATGTGCGTAAATCCATGGAACTTTCACCTTCCTGTCTGAGGTAACTATTCCTCTGTGGGTGCATAGGTGCTTACATCTGGATTCATTCTCTGAGGTGGTTTTGCATCTTTAAATGCAACAGTATTTCTTTACATGTGCCCCCATTTATTTTATTGTCGGAAGTCACCCAGCATCGCTGCTCTCTCCAAGTGTAGTCAACATTCACTCATTGTAGTGTGGGCCATAGAGCGAGGATGTCATGCATATCGCAATTACAAAATTTTCCTGGTGCTTGGAGAACTTTTGAGTTATGGTTTCAAATATATAGGGCCCAGGTTCCCTCTGAAAAAATGATTGTCGAGAAAAACCTAAGTGACCATTGCAGGTCTTCCTGAAAATCTGAGCAGAAAAGCACAGTGCAGGAGATACAGGAAACTCAGCAACAGTAAATCTCAAATCATACTGGGGAATGGTAATAAAGAAGGCTGCAAGAAATACCGAAAGTAATGTCTTGTGTGAACCACTCTGAAAGTCTGATTATGCAATTTATTATATGCAAGGGATGTGCATTAAAGTAGGGAAGATTTACGCAGTACTTTAGTAGAAACATCTATTGGTCCTTGTCACCAGAGCAAGTATCTATAGAGCACCATAAACTAAAAACAATGTAAAATCTCGTTAGGAGTGGTTATGACAACAGACATGTACAATATATATGAAATTTAAAATAAATTTATTCTATGTTACTAACATTTAAACGTTAGTGCAACTATGTCCATAATGACAAGTCCAGAAGGAACTTGCATGCGACATAGTTGGTTATGCATTACTTTCATAGAATAGATGTGATGAGTACTGCCATCGCACCTTAAAGCCATAGATGTTTTGTATTGCTTGCCACAAGGCGTGCTGGAGTTTTCATGATGTGTTCTTGCATATGATCCACCTGAGTTGGATTCCTTGAAATTCGAGATATTTTCTTGTGAAGCATTTTGTTTCTATTACTCTGCAAAATGTATTTATTTGGTGTCTTCACTGAAATATGGCTTTGGGACGTGAGAGTTAGGTAAAAACTGCAATGTAGTGTGGACAAAAGCAAAGGAAATCAGTAGCGCATTCTGTACCTTGCCTTTGTCCATGTTGTGCAGTTTTTATGTGAAGTTCAGCTGCACCAGTGTTACCCTATACAATGTCTTACTACAAAATCAGAAATTTACATGTGTGTGTGTGCACATACTGTATTACACATTTTATTGCAAACTCTTTAGATGAACTTTCTGTTTTTGTGGAGATATAGATTGCTGCTTAGGTTGGGACTACAGGGTGAGGTTTTCATGTTACCTTTATGTTCATACTTCATAATTCCTATAATGTACTCTTGACAATACTGCCTTAAGCTGCATAGGTTCATCTTTTTTATTTAGCTGCAGCTTGTTAATCACTTATTGTTAACAATTTTTAAGAAGGCTAGATGCTTAATCAGAATCTGAGAACCTGCATTTTATTATTTTAAGGCATTAGCTTTCCTTAGCTTGTTGCGTAATTTTGCAACGTCTGCAGTGGTGAGCCAATCCTGGAGATGGTGCAGTCTACAGATCTCATGGTTTAGTACGCCTGGGTATGTACCAATGGGTGTCATCATGCCACTTAATATGGGTCATTTGTAGTCATCTGATTCTCGCCATAGTCATTGCACCATTGTGTTGCCATCGTCACGCATACCATCGTCGTGATGCCCTTGTGAGCGTTCCATCATCGTAATTCCAGCTTCATCATCCAATTCTTGTCATATTGTTATCATAGTCATTGCCACGCCATCGTTGCCGCACACTTGTCATCTGATAGTCCTCATGTTGTCGTGCTGTCACGTTTACTACCATGATCATTTCAGAATTTTCATGCCATCATCATCATAGTGTTTTTGGCTGTGCCACTGTATCCTTAGAAGAAAGCTAGCAAGTACTTGAGCATATGAGAGGAGCATAGTAGGTTATACAAGAATTCAGAAAACAACCTTTCTCTGAAATGTCAGGGAAGAAGCGGAACATTTAGACTTTCATGCAATTCGGCAAGCACAAGGTGGAGAGTAATACACCACACCACGACGTATGCTCATTCACCTACACATATTTAACCATGCTGTGAGTTTTTTTAGTTTGTGAGAAGTCTGATTTTTACCTACTTCATGGAGATTCAGTTGATGTACCACATTTGTTTTTCACTTTGTGGAATGTCATCTTTCACCAAGTCAGCTTACAAGGAAGTTTAATCTGCTATTGTGTCCCTGAGACAACATTAAAAGACGAAATTTTGCTTACTTCGCAGGTCACCCAGTTGCAACTCAGACGATGACGGTACGCCACCGGAAACGCCTCCTTCTTTTGAGACGATGTATGTTGACTTCATTTGGTTGTATAGTAGGAAAGCATTTGCACGAGTCTTCAAAACATTAGCCAGGGGCTACCTGTGCTTAAACGATGTTGCTGTAGATTTATCAAGGAAAAGATAAAAAGGGAGATACCGCTATCCTCTTCTTTACTTGAGCAATATGGCACCATACCAATTTGCCAAGCTTAGCATCTAGTTTGGTTGAGCTTAGAACCTTTTTAAGAATTTATTCTGATGGTTATCACTAGTTCTTGCCACTCACAGCTTCTGTATGGAATTGTGCCTCAAAAGACAAGAGTAATAGTTTCGTAGACTTGCGTGCTATCAGTAGTCTACATGAACACATAGTTTTCAGCTGTTGTGCCTTGCCCAACAGGGTCATCATTAAAATGTGTTTATTTTTGTCATTGATGCAAGCTGCACCACAAGACAGGACATCAGGAAAAAAGATGACAGATGAGCGCAGGTCGTCTGTCCGTTCCTTTCCTTATGTTCTGTATTGTCGCAGTTTGTATTTATCCGCATGAACTAGCTCAGCTATCATCATGGAAACATGTTATTTCATTTGGAGAGGTCATGCTTGCACTGTATGTGTATGGGCGTTTATATGTTTGAGGTTCCGCCTTTCACCTTGTTCTCATTTTGCTCATGGTGCTTGAGGTTGCAATTTATGGCATTCACAATTCCCATCAGGCACTGTTATTACAGTGCTGTGAAACAAATGTAGCACATTCTGAAGTGCAGCTGGTTAATGGCTTACAGGTCTGATTATATAGACAGCAATCTGTCATTTTTGATTCAAGAAGCTCTTTTTTTTTGCTTCCTGTGGTAGCTGTTTGGATAGCCCTGAAGATAACAGCACTGCACCACAAGCCAAACGTGTGACTGAGAGGTAAAGTTTCATTGCTTGACTAATTTAGTTTTTTTAGACTTGTGTTACTAGTAAAGTGATGCCATCCTCGCATCGATCTTATTTGATATGCTTCAGTAGAGGGACAATATTTATTTTGCGGACTTATTTGGTTGTGTACTACTTCAGTTTTTTTGCACTGATTTACTGGAAATACAATGCGTGTGCCTAATTTTTCTACTCTAGTAAAGTCTCCATCCTTAAAGGCTGAGAACAATATTAGTTCATCTTATTGGCAGTGCTTATGGTTAGATATAAATAATAATTTACTAAAAAATTCAGAGCACTAGGAAGTCAAGGGTGGCAGTATATTTAAAGGGGATTTTGATTGCAGCAACATGTAACCAATTCAATTCTGCCATCGAGTACCACAGCAGCTGCGGCATAACACGTGTGTGCTTGGGTAAGCTTTCTTGCGCTAGTATTTGCCACTATTCTTGCAGGTCTGATTCTACAAGCAACTGCTATGAATATGCTGATATTTCACCGTAAGTTGAGCTTGCCATCACATAGTAGACCACCAACTTTTTGCAGTGGCTGTGGTATTCAGCTGTTATAGGCATGCTATTACTGGTTCACTATCAACCCATGTTGTTTACAATAAGTGAGGATGATTAGAAAATTGCCTGCGTACAGACATCCAAACAAGTCTTATATGCCATTGACCAGTGTAAATTTCACGTCCTGCATAATATTCCAGCTGCTTGGGTGTTCCTTTGTAGCAATGCTTCATGAACTGGTGTGGATATTTAATTCAGTAATATGAAGCTCACAACCATTCGATACGACAGCAAATCAGCATCAGTACTATGTTTCTAACTTGTGATGTGTGCAGAATAGATTTATGAGTACTATTATATTTACATTTAGTATGCAGATTCCTGTTTCCCAAGAAACAAGGCTCTCTGGGTATGCACCTTTTATAATGACAAAATCAGTGAAATCGTTCTAACAATTTTTTTGTGGGTGCAGGGAGAGCTACATGTCTTCGGCTGACAGGTGCTCAGGAATTGGATCATATAATCTGTAAGTTGAAATGTTGTTCAAGTGGCCATAATAAAAATTTATTACCCTCCGCAGAAACTGCCATTCACCTGCATTAGTCACCTAGGCCTTTACGTGACAATTAGGTCTATTTTAGTGTTCTAAAATAGAAGTAGTCCAGCTACTTGGTATTATGAAGACAACAATGTTTATGTAATGCAAAATTACATTGAGATAGATGGTTTGCAGGATTCTATGATTCTACCACATTTGTCAGGTCATAATCCTGCCTGCTGGTTGCATCTGCTACGGTATTATTTTTCAGGAGTTTCTTTTCTGTTTTATATTTCCTCTGTTTAAGAGTTCAGCCAGTGACTCTATCATATAACCATGAGTAACTACATTTGGAAGTTTTCAGTAATATGTGGCTTTGGCTAAGTTCTGCCTTATTGCAAGTAGTGCCTGTATTTGTCTTGTATCTTGTACTGCGCTGCAACCTGGCCATAATTGCCTGCATTATTAAAGAAAGTATGTTAACATAGTTTCGAACAAGTTATTTGTGAGACTACTTGAAGTGTTTGACCAGTGCTTATAATTTTGAATACAACTTTTGCAGTCCACATTTGACTGAACAAACTGCAAGGCTGACAGGGTATGTTCACATATTTTATGTGTAGCACAAGGAATTTCACTGCAATGTACACCTCCTTCCCAATGTAGAAATGAGCATTTCGGATTTGCACAGAGTCACCAGGAATTGATTCCAGCTGCCTTAACATATGCGTAAGTTGAAAACCATTTCTACTAACTGCCTTGCTAAATCTATTGTCTTTTTGTATAGGAGCCATCAATCTTCAGAACTGCTGAGGCCAGCATATTATTACCAGTAAGTGCATTTTAAGTCTAAAACAGTTGACAAGTGCCGTAATTTTATACACAGCCTTCAGAGTAGTTCTCAATATGGGAAGCTACTTTTGATGGATTAGATCAGTTGTACTATCTGTCAGGCGAGCTAGGAGACAATCTCCAATGCTGTCACTGCATGCTTAGAAGTTTTCAAGCTATTGCACTTTAAGGCTTGGCAATTAGGAACGACAACCAATATCTGAACCTTTGGTTTGCGGATGACATTGTCCTGTCGATCGACACTGGGGATGAATTGCAGCAAATGATAGGTCCTTTACTGAGAAAGTGTAAGAACACGGTTTCAGATTAACATGCAAAAGGGAAATGTTCGATAGCCTGTCAAGAATAGGTAACAATAATTCACGATTGCCAGTCAACCTCTAGTTTGTGCAGGAGTATGTTTATCTAGGTTATTTCCTCACAGGGAACCCTGATCACGAGAGGGATATTTCTCACCAGCCTAATTTTGTGTCCACTGCAGGACAGATGCCTCTTCCAGCATTCTCTAATTGCCCCTGTCTTGCGCTAGCTGATTGCTTGCTCCTGCAAATTTACAGAATAAAAATGGGCTGGAGCACATATGGCAGGCATTAACAAATCCTGACTAGACACTTACCACTGTCATTATAAGTGTGAAATCATTGCAACATATCGATGCTAGCATATAGGGCAGAAACATGGAGGATAACGTAGAAGTTTCAAAACAAGACCGCACAAAGAGTGATAGAGTGAAAAAAGTTAAGCTTTGACAGAAAAAGAGCCATGTGGATTAAGAGAGCAAACGGGGATGGCTGCTATTCTAGCTGACAGGAGGAAAAATAGAGCTGGACCGGCCATGTAATGCATAGAGAGGATAACCGGTGAACCATTCTACGGTTACAGAATGGTTTGCCAAAGGAAGAGAAGCGCAATTGAGGAAGGCATATTTGGTGGGTTGATGAAATTATGACCACTTGCAAGCACATGCATTTAGCTAGCAGCCAGCAGGAGTGATTGGAAATCACTGGGAGATACCTTCGTCCTGCAGTAAACAAAAAAATGGGCTGATGATTGTTATAGCTTTATGAACCTCATTTTCTTTATGCCTGCAGGAGCCGCCACATGCCTTCAAGAGTGCCTCAAAGGCCAGTGCAGGAGTAAGCTTTTGTCATTCATAGAAGTACAACTGTTAAGATTAACATGCATTTTGCACTCAATTTTTCAGAATATTTTTTTTGTGCAGAAAACTTGTACATGTATGTAATGTGATGTGCTTATTTCCATTATAAGGACCAGTTTTAAGAATCTCCTCTGTTTCTATCTTTATACTAGGCGTGCAAATTCTTGGTTACTCAGATTGTTCTAAGAGGGTATGTATTAGAATTTAATATGATTCAAGGAATGCCGCTACACAAACCATGCTGCACTGCTGCCATTTAACAACAGTTGCAAGATTTTGCAGTTGAAACTCGAGAGCGGCCTTCTGGGGCTTTAATGTCTTGCAGCTCTTGTTATAAAGTAGGCATATCAATACGGTTCTGCTAAGGCATTCATTGAATAATATGCAAGCTATCGATACCCTGTTTAGTGACATCTTATGAAGTGATATTTTGTACATCTTTAGATAATGTAATTACGAGAAGTTTGCATCAAATTAGAACCAAGGCAGATCAACAAATATGGACCTTGGTGTGTCGCTGGTTGGTGCTTGTAAAATATTGAGAAGTTTTATCTATGAGAACTTCTTGAGTCATGTAAGTACCATTACTGGCACACATTGAAATTTGAACTTTTAAGGAACATCTGAGGATGATGGGCTTGCTCTTAATTATGTTTCATCTGTCGTGCGGGGGATGCTGGCTTTTAGCTAACATGTAACGAATTAATTAGTTCTAGGGTTTTACATGCCAAAACCATTATTTGATTATGAGGCAGGCAGTAGTGGGGCCCTCTGGATTAAATTTGACCACCAGGTATCCTCAACGTGCCACCAATGCACGAGACACGGGCGTTTTTGCTTTTCGGCCCTATGTAAAGTGGCCGCCGCAATTGGGATTTTATCCTGTGATATTGTGCTTAGCAGTACAACACCATAGCTACTGAGTCACTGCGGCAGGTGAACCGACATTTAACAGACCTCATATTCAATATAAGCCCACAATATTACATATATATAAAAGTTTTCAGCACCAAACTCAAAGAATAAAGATTTTAAAGAATGCTTAGTTTAAGGCCCATGTCTTTCCTGAACCTGCGCTGCAAGATACAAACATGAATACATTTAGCAAGCAGACCAAGCTGAGGAGCACTCATGCAGATTACGCCACCCATGTCTGTGGGAAACAGCATAAAAGCACTTCGTGTGTGCTGGAATTAGGTGACAAGTGTAGAAAGTTGAATTTCGGGTGCCCATGCTTTATGTGATTATTCAATGAATTCATACTTGATTTCATTGTTTAGGTTTTCTAGCCCTCGTCCTCCACGTGACAATGCTGGCTGTGAGATCATGCCTTCTCGGTAAGCTGCAGTATTTTGTCAGCAAACTGCAAGGATCGAATGTCAATGTTTTTTCTCCAGACTGATGTCATTGCCAGACAAGGGATCACAGGGATATTCGAGCAGCTCTGCTTCACAAGCTAAGAGCTGCCAGTGCGAATGTAAGTTGAAAAGCTAACACAGTTGCCTGCAGCTGCATTTCTATTAAGTGTACATAATGTGACTTGCTCACTACATGCTTCATTTGGTCAAAGGTATCCGACTGACCAGAATATAGCATATGGAAATCTGTGCATGTCAAAGTAAAGGGGCTCTAAAAAGGGACATTATAGTACGCTAGCACATTCTATTTTATTAATAGCAGAATGGTAACTTCTACAATAAGAAGAGGTTTGGGGAGACAAGTGACAAAATGAAAAGAAAGACAGTGCAATTTTCTAAAGTTTTGTGCTAACCCATTGTGCCACAAATTTCAACAGCGTCTGTTTAGAGCCAGGTAACTGATAATCGATAAACAAGGATTATAATGCATTACGACAAAGCTTATCTTCAAGACTCTCGGCAAAAAAAAAATTGGCCGGGCCTCGCATAAGTCTTGAAAATTCATACAATGTAGCAACGCTGCGGTTCAGGTGAAATATTTAGTAAAATGTGTTTTGCCTTCATTTTGCGAACTAGCAATAATTCTTTCAACAAATAAAACAGCCTGAGCAAGAATGCATCACTTTCAATTGTTGCGTTGCTTCTAGTAGCCCTGGAAAATGTGTATTTGCGCCTGCTATATAATAGTTTGTGGGATTCAGCTGAATGTCGCTAAGATGGAAAAGCTCAGCACAGGTCAAGGCGACACAAATGACAGAACAGATTTATGCATAATTTCTACATTTGAACTCAACTGATATCTGGTATGTTGAACTTAATGTTTGTATTTCTTTATGTGGTTAATTGTGTGGCTGCATGTAACAAAAATATCCTCCTTAAAGAGAGCAAAACGCACTAAATCAGTTTAGACTGCCTAAATAATATATTAAAACTATTTTCATTACTTCCGAAAAAATAGGTTGGTTGAAGAGAAAATTAAGGTCTATGTTCCACTTACTGCATTTCCAGTCAGAACCCGTTCACTGTACTTTACTATGATTTGATGGACATCTAAGTACCTTTTGTTATGAATTTCGGCCTCCTTGACTGAGTAAAAGTGAAACTTGCAAGTTAGATCTTTATCTGCTTTAGAATACAATGTAGTCCACTTTCACTAATGAGGTATTAACTAGCAGATGCTGTCAAAGTTGTGTGCCAACTCTCACGTTAGCAACTTTCCTGGCTATCTGTGGATAAGAGTGGCTCTTGGTAATTTATAAAGATAAATTACAAAAGGTGAAATCATTTCCTTTCTTTAGTGGCCTTTTAATAATTGCAGGCTTTGTGTCTTTCATAATCTCATTGGCTGTGGCACATAGCAGTTCATGATGCAGAATGCAGTGATATCTTGTAATGTGCTTTGAGGTGCTGCTACCAATGTACGGGAGTGGGAATATTTAAGTTCTGATGTGTGTACACATTTTTTGACAGCTGACCGACGACAGATCTTGAAGGAGCTGGCATTCATAAAAAATCAGAATGAAAACATCTTGACAATACTGAACAAGACGACTAAGATAGAAACAGGATTTGTGTGTGAAGAGTTCGTGTTCCCCCTGAAGACACCGGAACAGCTGGAAAATCTGGAAGAAAAGCTTGCAAAAGATCAAGATGCCCGCCATACATTGGTTAGATGCTACAAATATGTACCATAGATTCGACTTTTAATCTATATCTTTTTCCAGATCAAACGTCTGGCGAACCTTGGAGGAGCAAATACTGGCCAGGCAGTTAGGGCCCAACTTCGCTACCTCCTATCCGATGGGCTGGCAGCAGCTTACAGTTTTTTCGGTCAAAAAGCAAAAAGGAGTTTTGCCAGCCTACATCTATGGAGCATCATTAAAGGTGTGATCAGTCATATGTTTCAGATATTGAAAAAAACGAACAGTCGTATCGTTAGGAAAATGTACACATATTGCTGATAATGAACATTGCTTTTCTTCAATAGTAAAAATGGGGAAAGGAAATTTGGGGTACGTTATTGCGTGATATGTTGCAGGACTGCTAATCGAAATTTTTCTGTCTCTCTCCCTATATATATATATATACAGAGGCTGTGAATACAAATGTCAGAACTCGTGACGCTCCTTTGGATGAGATCAAAGCCAACACCATGGTATGGCTGAAAAATGCCAAAGCACGCAGGTGTGACGACACTTCCATAACTTCAGCATTGTTTGCTAGATAAGATTGCATCCTTTCCCTAAGAACGTGATATGTAAGCAACCAGATCGATTGCACTTGTTCACAGATATTTGCAAAATTTTATTTATGTGCTGAAATGTTTGTCTTATAGAGATACCAAGTATTTAGGGAAGCAGTTAAAAAATGATCCACTGCCATTGATATCAAGAGGCATGTTGAATAGACAATAAGTTTGGACCTTTCGGTGCTTACGTTGTGCCCAAACAATAGTCATCTGCCTTTTGTGCCCTTTCTTTTTTAACGCTGCACGTGTGCCACTTCATGAATGGCAGGTACGCTATCAGTGTAACAGCAATCTTGACAGGAGAGCAATGAGCGCTTTCAAAAAAGGAAATGCAAGCAAGACATACAACAAAAATTGTCTGTGGACAAGATGTACTCCAAAGGATGTTAGATTTTTTTTTATAGCGTAGAAGAGCTTGACGACACCCAACGATCCTTAGAAAAAATTTGACCAACACCACATTGAAAGAACGTAGTAATGAGAAATACACCAAATCAATATGGATTGCTATTACACTAAAAATTTTTGCAACAGGAAAAAAAAATTTTTTTGGCTCCTATGGTTTGGCAGCGCTTAGATTTGGTTATCGTTCTTCTAAGAGAGCGTATGCTTTTCGTGCTGGCCAAGATTAGTTTAGAATTCTAGCATATCTTTTACAAAGTTTCTTAAAAAGTGTACTATATAAATTCATAACTAAATGCTTTGTCTTAGTCTGTGTCTGCATCAACTAATTATTTGTTACGAGGAAAACTGTTTAATTTCTGACACAGTGTTATGTCAGTCTTCCCTCTCAGGATAGGACAAAAATGCCTCATTGCTTTAGATTGAGCAGTGCATAGCATTTTTGTCATTGCTGGAACAGTTTTCTTTCCAGCTATCTAACAAAAATTTGCTGATTGCATAAACTTTACAGTCTAAAAATGGGCCTAACCTTAGGCACTCGTAAATGGGCAAAAAATTCTTGGAAATTTCTCTGGTGCTGGGCAAGTCTAAACCTGTGTCATGCGGGTCAGATTCTTGGAACCGCGCTTGCTTTAGTAGTTAAGCTCTACCTTCAGTGCATGTATGTAACGTTACATAATTTTAATATGGCGGAGCCTCCTGTACCGCCTCAAATGCCATGGTATCTGCTTGGAGTTCATGCCACTTTACATTACTGTTGCCTACAAAATGTTTCCATGCAATTGGTGTGCAGTAAATTAATTTTTATCACAAAAGTACATTATTTGCATGCATGGAGCGTCATTGTGCATAAGTTCTATGCAGAGTTTTTTATATTCGTATAGGACACAATTTTGTTATTTTGGGTACATTACTTATGTGTGCTTAAAATATATTATTTCTCCAGGGAAAAAATTGAATGTCAACAAAAGAATACCACTGTGCAGGTGCACTTGTAGGCCACATCACTGCTCATAATTTCGACTCAAGCTGCTGTGTAGTGGAATTTATGTTTTAAATAAAATTCGAATTTTAAAAGAAATTTGCTTTATATACCTTCATAAGATTGATTTCTGTTGAAAGTATTTAGTGTAATGTGTGTAATGGCTTGCATACTAGCTATTTACTGCTCCTGTTTCTGGCTGGAGATGCTATGTACCGGCCATATTATTGTACTGGTTGTCAGGCATGTTATTTATTGTTTTCACATTACATTTTGCTTGAGTAGTGCATAATTCAGGATCTCGAGGTATGTAAAGTACTGATTACTATATGCTGACAATGAAGACAGCAGACATACATCACTCATTTTGCATGCATTGTACCAGGCTGCATGCTCTTAGGCATTTTGCTTCAGGTGCACTGACAAGCCCCTCGGTATGAATTATTTGGTATGCACAGAATGAAACATGATTTGTCAACATGCCAAATAGATGTGGTGTTTGCTTACTACAGCAATCGCACTCACTCACTTATCAACATAATATTCAGCCAGCTATCTAGGTTCATAAACTTAAATGAGGGGATCCAATCCTTAGGCATTGTTTGTAAAGGAATGGTGATGTTCGACATTAAATTTGTCTATCAAGCCAGCAACGTTGTATTCTATTTGCAATTTGTAATTCTTTTTTAAATTTCAAACGTTGATATAAGGAAAAATAGGCAAGTCAGTGCACTAAGTAAGTTGATGGGTAAAAGTCCATAGCATTTGGTACTAAGAGGGGATGTGATATAGATCGTTTAGAGCCAAGCAGTGCAACATTGTTTCCTGCATGACTAATTGCATAGATTGGTCTGTGCCTGGTGGTCTAAGTAGAAAATGTGATCATAAGGCTACAGTGTGCCAATAAATGCAGCAGTACTGGACATTTCATGGTGTCTTGAACGTAAATAGCACTTGACAGGCCACCTAAACCTTGCACGTAGTGCCTTTAAATATCTTTCCTCCCTTGCAATGTGCCAACTGATCCTTCTAATTCAGTGCACTGGCAGCAACACAGTGGCCCCTCGTTAAAGAGGCAGAGACAGTTTGAACACACATTGGGGCATCTTCCTTATCTGCTTAAAAGGACCTTCTCCAAACTGTTCGAGAAATGCAAGCAAACAGGAATGGTGAGTGAACACAAATTACATTGTCATCGTATATCCTGTCAATAATTTCAGTTGAAATGCTTGGTATACTTAGTCTACATAGTGTGCTCATTTCATTATCCAGCCTGCATTTTCTGCGGTAATTTTTTTATATTTAACATTGCATATGTTTATTTTTATGATCTCGATAGTGTTGTAGTTGCATATTTTATGTACACACCGCTTTCATAACTCGTAATAAAATTTAGTATGTCTTTCACATTGTACCTTAATTGTGCTGTTATGTGTTTCATTACAACTGCAAAAATTTTAAAGAATGTGTAGGCCTGCCCACTTATCTAGCAAGCACACCTAGAAGGAACACTTCAAGTTCAGTGCTACTGAGTGAAGAGCAAGTGCATATATATGCCAGTGGTGGTATGTTGGCAACTCTTTCTGGTGAAGCCAATGCTTGTGCATTCAGAACATTTCAACTACCAGCGTACTGCAGCAATGTGTCTACTTTGACAAGATGGAGCACCAGTGCAGATATCTGGGCATACCTGTCCAAGGGAGCAAGTGTGCCTACATTGAAACCACTACCAGCATGTGCGGCTGTTCGAGTTCCAGCGGGACTGCAGAATATTCAGTAGTGTGCTATCAAGCTGTTCATCTATGAAGCTCTGCCTGGACTGTGTGCCAAATATTTTTGGACGTGAAAGTGGGGGTGAACTGGTAAACATCGGTGGAACTGTGCCTAGACTCTGTGGCAAATATTTTTGTATGTGAAGCTGTGTGCGAACTGGCAAAGAATTTGCTCTGGGCTACATGTGTTAAACCTTTTTGTCATGCAGGGTGCTTTTTTTTACTTCAGGAGACTGGAGGTGTGCGTGAAGTGTTACATGTCAGTGTACTAATGTATGTGCTGGTCTGCAAATTATTTGTTGCAACTTTGTTTTTGCCAGAGTCGTACATATTTTCCTCTCTAACAGGGTTTTTTTTAGCTAAACCAATTCGTATTTATTATGAGCATTGCTTTATTACACAAATGCAGCTTCCAGTGCATTCCAGTTTATTTCCATGTTTATGTAAGTTTCTATACATAAGGCTTGCACATTCATTTCTCATGTTCTGGTGTGGCAAGATTATGCAGCATTACTCAGTCTCATCGTTCACTGTATTACAGTAGTGCTCACTTGTTACACTGACTACCCCGTTTAAGTATTCTATACTAATTTCACTTTATTGCTTTTTGTTGTGTGGTTTTTTTTCTCGCCATTACGTTCTTTGATATATCCTAAAGGCAATATTTCCAGTTTGGAATTGTTCCCATTGTTTGATTTTTTCACAGGGTTGTTTTATGATGCTATGCTGTGCTATTTCTGTGTTCTTTTCAAGCTTCTAGATGGTTAGTAACATTGCTTGGAGGCAGTTACCATCCGATTCAAACTCTTGTATTTTCGCTCTACTTCCATTCGCTACGATGTCACTTCTGGATAACTAGACCATCTAATAGCACGTGATCTTTACTATGACAAATGAGAAACTTTACTACACCATGTGTTTTTGTTCATTTTTGTATATGTACTTGGAATTTCGTATATGTACTAGTCAATGTTCACTTTCAAGTTCATTACGAATTCTTTCTGCGAATTTTGTCATTGTTGATGTACTTTTACCTTTATTTGCATTTCTCAAACATTTTGCTCGAACCTCGTATAAGCATTATGTTTTAATAAAGTGTCTTTGCTTGGTCACAATGTTCTCATTTCATGCACTCTTGGCATGAAGGCCTTGGTCTGGCCACCTGCAAAGACGTGACCATTTGTTTTTTACAGCGCGATCGGAGATCGTTGGAAACGCCAGTTCAGTTTCACCTCATGCCATTGGCCTAGGCCGTGCCGACGGGTGCGTCTGACAACGTAGGCGTGGCATAGACCAGACGCGTGAGGCGAAACTGAACGCTTGTTTCGAACAACGATGTTCGATCGCGCCCCTGGCACCCGCGAAAATTCGCTTCAGATTATCGTAAACCTTTCAAGACCATTTCTAGACCAGCTTTTTGATAACGTTCTAAAAACGTTTAGAAATTGGTTACGAATAGTTTTGGTAATGGGATTATTTGTGTCTGTCCCAATCGTATTTCTAGACCAGCTTTTCGAATAAGTCTTGCAGACGTGCTCTAGATCGTCACAAGAAAGTAATTAAGCCGGACATTAGCAGACATATACGACGTTTTCACAACAAAGTTCTCTCATTCGGGTCTTCTTTAACCCGTTTTTATCGTCTTGGATAAACGCTATGAAAACGTTACGCATCTCTTTTGTGCTACCTGGGTTATCAGCAATTGGCCATGTCTGATGCCTCAAAGCAATACTTAACCTTGAACACGCACAAGGGATTGTTTGTGGTCAACCGATTACCTTTTGGAATAGCTTCCGCGCCGGGGATTTTCCAAAAGATAATGGACACGATGTTGAAGGACCTCAAGGGTGTTTGCTGCTATCTAGATGATATTTTGGTAAGTGGGAAAACACTAGAAGACCACTTAGCTAATCTCGAAGCGCTGGTGGAGCGTTTTCAAAGCCGAGGTGCCAGGGTAAAGAAAGAAAAGTGCTTGTTTTTTCAAAGCGAACTTCACTACCTAGTCCTGAAAATCACCGCTGAAGGCAGTTCGCCATTATCAGATAAAGTTGACGCACTTCTCCAGGCAACAGAGCCGAAATGAAAGAAGCAGCTTCAGTCGTTGTTGGGCGTTGTCAACTATTACAGCAAGTTCGTGCCCAAGTTAGCAACAATAGCTGAACTATTTTTCAGACTTCTGCAAAAAAATGTAGCGTGGCACTGGGACGAGCGTGCTAGAAAAGCGTACAACCAAGGGAAAGCGCTATTGCCACAATCACCAACGCTCGCACACTATGACCCTGAAAGACAACTTAGGCTGTCATGCGACGCGTCTCAGTATGGTGTAGGAGCAGTCCTATTTCATGTCTACGATGACGGAAGGGCACGGCCCATTGCTTGCGCTTCACGAACGCTATCTGAAGCGGAAAAGAAATACAGTCAACTGGAGAAAGAAGCGTTAGCCATCATTTTCGGTGTAAAGAAGTTCCACTTCCATCTTTATGGGCGCTCGTTCACATTGGTCACAGACCATAAGCCTCTTCAATCAATATTTGGCCCGACAACCGGGATTCCCACCATCGCGGCTGCTTGTTTGCAACGCTGGGCCGTTAGGTTGGCAGCCCACTCGTCCAATCTTATCTTCAAGAAATCAAGCGAGAACGCGGAAGCCGATTTCTGCTCGCGTCTGCCGCTGCCACATCTTGAAGCGGAAACCAAAGAAACAGAAGAAATATTTTATTCGTTGCGATTGGACTCGTTGCCTGTTTCTAGTCGAGATATCGCGGCTGCCACATGTAAAGACCGAATTATTCGTCAAGTGAAGGAATTCACAAATGTGGGGTGGCCCGCGTCGATCAATGATGAGCAGTTGAAGCCTTTTTTCGCAGCTGCAACGAAGTGACGGTGGATCAGGGATGCGTCATGCTGGGCGCAAGAGTAGTCGTGCCTGCAAAGCTGCAAGGGTTCGTTCTGGACGAACTCCATGACGGCCATCCCGGCATCGTGCGCAGCGAAGAACTAGCACGCAGCTACGTGTGGTGGCCAACTCTTGACGCGCACCTCGTACTTCGTATCAGAAGCTGCGCTAGTTGTCAAGAGCAACGTAATGCTCCAATCAACGCACCTCGTCAACCGTCATCATGTTACGCCCACTGCAGGGCAAAGGCCTCTCCCATACTTCTCCAACAACCCCGGTCATGTACTAATTGTGGCCATGTCGTCCCTGCAAATTTCTTAATCTCATCCGCCCACCTAACTTTCTGCCGCCCCCTGCTATGCTTCCCTTCCCTTGGAATCCAGTCCGTAACCCTTAACGACCATCGGTTATCTTCCCTCCTCATTACATGTCCTGCCCGTGCCCCCCCCCCCCCATTTCTTTTTCTTGATTTCAACTAAGATGTCATTAACTCGCGTTTGTTCTCTCACCCAATCTGCTCTTTTCTTATCCCTTAACGTTACACCTAACATTCTTCTATCCATAGCTCGTTTCGCCGTCCTCAATTTGAGTAGAACCATTTTCGTAAGCCTCCAGGTTTCTGCCCCGTAGGTGAGTACTGGTAAGACACAGCTCTTATACACTTTTCTCTTGAGGGATAACGGCAACCTACAGAGCTTGGAATGCCTGCCAAATGCACCCCAGCCCATTTTTATTCTTCTGATTATTTCCGTCTCATGATCCGGATCCACCGTCACTACCTGCCCTAAGTAGATGTATTCCCTTACCACTTCCAGTGCCTCGCTACCTATTGTAAATTGCTTTTCTCTTCCGAGACTGTTAAACATTACTTTAGTTTTCTGGAGATTAATTTTTAGACCCACTCTTCTGGTTTGCCTCTCCAGGTCAGTGAGCATGCATTGCAATTGGTCCCCTGAGTTACTAAGCAAGGCAATATCATCAGCGAATCTCAAGTTACTAAGGTATTCTCCATTAACTTTTATCCCCAATTCCTCCCAATCCAGGTCTCTGAATACCTCCTGTAAACACGCTATGAATAGCATTGGAGAGAACGTATCTCCCTGGCTGACGTCTTTCTTTATTGGGATTTTGTTGCTTTCTTTATGGAGGACTACGGTGGCTGTGGAGCCGCTATAGGTATCTCAGTATTTTTACATATGGCTCGTCTGCACCCTGGTTCCGTAATGCCTCCATGACTGCTCAGGTTTCGACAGAATCAAACGGTATCTCGTAATCAATGAAAGCTATTTATAAGGGTTGGTTATATTCCGCACATTTCTCTATCACCTGATTGATAGCGTGAATATGGTAGCCTTTACGGAATCCTGCCTGGGCCTTTGCTTGACAGAAGTCTAAGGTGTTCCTGATTGTATTTGCGATTACGTTAGTAAATAGACTTTGCGGGACCTTTTCAGAATACCATGCTTTTAGTGGTGGCCGACGGAAATTCTAAATGGCCAGAGATTTTCGAAATGAGATCGACAACTACAGAAAGCACGATTCATCGTGTGACCGAGCTCTTCACACGTTTCGGTTTCCCTGAAACAATTCTTTCCGATAATCGACCTCAGTTTGTTTCGCAGGAGTTCAAGCACTTCGTGCTGGCAATAGGAGCGCGGGACGCCCTCACGGCGCCCTACCATCCCAGTTCCAATGGCTTGGCAGAGCGTTTCATCCAGACCTTAAAGGATGCGCTGCGCAAAGACGGCACAGGAGGAACGCTGGAGGTAAATCTGCATAAATTTTTGCTGTCGTATCGCAACACGCTACATGCGACGACTCGTGAATCACCAGCGGCATTGCTCCTAGGACGACGCTTACGCAGTCGGCTAGATGCCGTAAAGCCTTCCGTGGAGGAAAGAGTCGCACACTCAGTGCACTCAGGCACTAAGTCGTCCGTGTCGCGAACGTCACTTCTTCTGTGATTGTTGCTCAAACAGGACCTGTCTCTTTCCAAGTACGTGCAACCACCCCGAGGGGCACCTTTAGCTGGCGTCGCCACCAGGATCAGCTGCTACAGAGGTCTGCAGAGGACGTTACCCCTAGACATGGAACAGCTGGCGAAGTTGCGGCCAGCAAGTTCCTGGTTTATCTGAGACTTCCAGTCCACCAGTTCCTTCCAGTCCACAACCCTCCAGGGTAACTCCGCTTGCACAACAGGAAACACCAGCACCCGCCGAGGCAAGACGCTACCCCATGCGAAATTGTCGCCCACCAGATAGATTTTAAGCTGGACTCTGAATGACTGCATGCTTCATTAAAAGGGGAGTTGGTGTTGTGTCGGCTGGCGCTCATGTTGATAAGGGCACTCTGCGAAGTGCGCATGCGCCACTAAGTGTTAAAAGCAGAGTGCCGCTCGCTTGCTAGCGGTCCTCTTTTCTTGCCCGAGCCTCAACCCACAAGCATGGGTTAATAAACGTCGTTCACCCGGAACTTGTCTCATCCTTTCGGCACGCCTGGCGCGAAAACGTAAGTGTCGCAAGAGGGATTACTTGAATGCACAGAGGAAAGGCGAAAGTGATGGTGACCAACATCAGCCAGGAGTTCAGGCACGTCAGCAAGGGCACGACGATTCCAAAGTAGACGAAATTCTCTAAAACAGCAATGCGTTTGTCCTCTCGGATTCTGCGGCATCTACCTCGACGTCTATAGTTCCCGAATCAGACTCAGACGTGAATCGATGTCTCCCCATGATTAACCAGCAACAGCTCAGAACTCGTCTCCGACGAGGATTCGATTATTCGACAAACACCAGTTGCAAATGCTCGCATAATAACCAAAGTTATGCTCGACCACTCTGCTAGAGTTCGTACCGAATTTTGACGCGAGAACGTGAAGCTATAAGACAACAAGAGAACCAAATGCTGCACGACGACATCAACCAGCCGTTGAAAAGCCCATGGGCATCCTGTAGTTTCTTGGTGAACAAAAAGGGCGGAATCCCACGTGTCTGCGTCCATTATCGTCGACTGTACAAGATCACTATGAAGGACATATATCCCCTACCACAGGTAGACGACGCATTGGATCGGCTCTGCAACGCTAAACACTTCTCGTCGATTGATCTCAAGACTGGCTGCTGGCAAATAGAAGTCACGAGCGCGATCGCGAAAAGACTGCCTTCATCATGCCAGATGGCCTCTATGAGTTAAAGGCCATGCCATTCGGACTCTGCTCGGCGCCTGCAACGTTCCAGGGCGTGATGCACACGGTATTAACAGGATTGAAGTGGCAGACCTGTCTTATTTACTTTCATGGCGTCGTCGTTTTTTGTGCAAGTTTCGACGAGCACTAGAGACTCCTTAAGCATTGCTAAAGACGACCAAGTCTTCCGGACTCACTTTGCAACTGGAAAAGTGTCACTTTGCGTAAGAAGACCCGCTGTTCTTGGGACACATTATTAGCAAGTTTGGAGTGCACCCCAACCTACAGAAGGCAGCTGCAATCGCGAAGTTCCGGTAGCCCACCGACAAGAAGACAGTGCCTAGATTCCTTGGCATGTGCGCCTTCTACACGCAATTTGACATGGACTTTTCACGCATCGCTGCGCCGCTGGCACATCTTTATAAATATTACATAGAGTTCAATTTTGAAACGCCGCAAGCCGACGCATTTGAAGAACTGAAACGACGCATGCAGTCCCCGCCGGCACTTGCGCCCTTCGACGTAGACGCCGACACGGAAATCGACACTGATGCCAGTAGCCTAGGCTTCGGCGGCGTTCTAGTCCAGAGGAAAGATAGACTTGAACGAGCGATAACTTACGCTAGGTAGTCGCTGTCGAAAGCGGAAAGTAATTTTTCGACAACGGAAAAATCGTGCCTTGCTATCATATGGGCCACAGCAAAATTTCGCCCTTACCTATATGGCAGATCGTTCAAAGTCGTAAGCGACCACCAGACTTTGTTTTGGCTATCGACTTTAAGGGGCCTTTGAGGAGGCCTGGCACGCTGGACCCTTAGATACAAGAATATGACATCATTGTAATTTGCAAGTCCGGACGAAAACACTCTGATGCCGAATGCCTATCTCGAGCTCCCGTGGACCCGCCGCCCAGAGAGGACCAAGACGACGACGCCATTTTAGCAACAATGAACACAGACGACTTCCCCCGAGCTAAGGAGCATTGCTGAGTCCTTGGAAGGCAAGACCGAGTTTGTCCCGAGGATATTTAAGCGCGGATTGTCTTCGTTCTTGCGAAACGACATCCTGGCGAAGAACTTTTCCCCAGCATGCGCAAACAGCCTCCTGGTTGTGCCTGCAGCACTCCCGTCAGAAGTCCTGCGCGCCTTGCACGGCGATCAGACAGCCGGGCACCTCAAGTTTTCCCGTACATTTCCAACAATAGAAGTATTACTGTCCGCGCCTGATCGCCAACGTCGCCCGTTACGTCAAGACTTGTCGTGACTGCCAACGACGCAAGAGACCGCCAATGAGGCCAGCGTTATTACTAAGCCGATCGAGGCATCTTGCGGACCGTTTCAGCAGATCGGGATGGATTTGTTGGGACCTTTACAACGTCAACGTCTAGAAACAAGTGGATCGTCGTGGCGTTAGGCTACCTCAACCCCTTCGATGAAACGAAAGCTCTGCCGAAAGGTAATAATAATAATATTTGGGGTTTTACGTGCCAAAACCACTTTCTGATTATGAGGCACGCCGTAGCGGAGGACTCCGGAAATTTTGACCACCTGGGGTTCTTTAACGTGCACCTAAATCTAAGCACACGGGTGTTTTTCGCATTTCGCCCCCATCGAAATGCGGCCGCCGTGGCCGGGATTCGATCCCGCGACCTCGTGCTCAGCTGCCGAAAGGTAGTGCAGCAGAAGTGGCGAAATTATTCGCCGAGAACATTCATCTGCGACATGGTGCCCAAGAAGTCCTCATCAACGAAAAAGGAACGACCTTGACAGGAGCTCACCCAAGCCATTCTTCAATACAGCCAGGCGAGCCATAAGAGGACTTCAATACCCGTAGACGAATGGTCTGAAGGAGCGGCTGAACAACACTCTTGCCGGCGTGCTAGCAATGTACGTCGACGTCAAACAAGACGTAGGACGCCGTGCTGCCGTACGTAACCTTTGATTACAACATGACCGTGCAAGAAACAACACAGATCACGCCGTTCAAGGTGGTATACAGAAGGAAACGGAGGGCAAGTGTCAACGCCATGCTGCCGCACGTCATCGACGAAGAAAATGTCTACGTCACCACTTATCTCCAGCGCACCGAAGAAACCCGTAGATCGCCCGTCTACGCATCAAGAACCAGCAGAGGATGGACAGCCGACACTACAGGCATAGAGAAAGAAATTTCAACAAGAGCGGACACTCCCATAGAGCCCAGCGGCCGAATTGACTGTAGCACACGAAGCAGATGTTGACTCCTTCCGGTTTCGGTTTTGGGCGCGCGCGTTTTCAACACCACTTGGTACACGCCGCGCCGGCTCCGCTGCGCGGCGCGGCATTCATTTTTTTTTTCGCTTCTGCTGAACCTCACGTAGCCTTGGCGGGGAATCGTTTCATTATTAAGTAGAAATCATTGCGATTGACCTTTACAAGACTGCACCGAATCTGTCAGGTGCAAAAATAAAGAAAACGAAAGACGTCTTCTGAAATGATGAAATGTTTATTTTGCTCTATATAAATGCTCGTTCCGGGCTTCTTCTGCATTCATCCAAAGTTGTGGCACCAGGTAAGCAGCAGTCGTTGCCGTACGATATTCCGCCGGATGTCATCAGCTGAAAGTAAATTACAAGCATGTATTATTTTGGTATATTGATCTAACAGGAGTATTTCTTGTAGAGGCGAAACGTGCGTAAGTGGTGAATGAGCGGCATTGCAGATAATTTCACTTTTACGTAGTACATTTCGCAGCAAAGACTCCTACCAAACAATGCCATAAAATCTGAACATCCGATTTTCAAGCACCCCTCCTTTCCCGGGCATTATTTCCTGCACTTGAAGTGCACAAATACACAGGTGACTGCGCGTTTCCAAAACAACTTGGCCTCATTCGACACGATGGTACGCCAAGTACACAAAGGTGGCTACAACACAGGCTCAGCGAGACCATGTTACACGCTCGCAGAATGCCTTCTAATTGCATTCAAGTCAGACTCGTGGGTGCGAAGCCTGTTTTCAGTCGCTCAGAATACGTAAGTGTCATGTTCTTGAGCTCGTCCGTGTAATCTTTTACGCGTCCTGCCGGCGCATCCAACATTCCCGTGTTATCACTCTCGGCAATCGCTCGTCGCGTTTTCAAGAAGCGCGAGTACCGAAACAAGGTATATGTTGTTGCAGGGGGTATAAAATGCGTCAAAACTTGTCCCACTAAAATTCAGTACACGCAAAACTAACTCACTATGGCCGGCTTGCTTTTTTGCTAACACCTTCACAACCCCTGGGGCGGCGAGCAAGCATCAAGATATCCCAAAAAGTTACCAAATAAATTACAATACTTTTTCGGGTCAGAGAATGCGTCACGAACATTTACCAGTAAGATTCAGTACACGCGAAACTAACTGCGGCACACAGCCGAGCTGCTTTTCGCTAACAGCGTCAATAAGCCGGGCGCGGCAACCGTGCTTCTAAACTACACCAAATATAACGACGTTAGTTAAATAATGTTGGGGGCCACAGAATGCGCGAAAACTTGTCTCTCTTAGGCGCTACGAAGTAGTACACGCATGTACACGCGCAAATGCGTCACACGGCCGAGCCGGTTTTCGCTTACTGCGTCTATAAGCCGGGTGCGGCAAGCGTGCCGAAAAACTACCGAAATAAGTTACAGTAATGTTGGGGCTCATAGAAAGCGTCGCAAACATCTCCCAGGACGAGGCATTAACTCAAATTAACTGCGCCAGGACGGCGGAGCTGTTTTTCGCTAACTGCGCCACTCGAACTAAGCCTAAATGTGCTTAAAATGCGCCGCACATTCTCAGGCACAGTTTCTCACCTTGCCGTAGTCCAGTAGTGCAGTGGTGCCGTGTCGAAATGCAGACGATACGCAAGAGAAGCATAGAGAAGGCGGGGAGCCGAAAAAAAATGGGCTATATACAAAACAGACGGGTCGCCGAGCACGCGAGCTTCGCACGTACGGCCGGCCTCGCTCACTCCTGCGGCTTGTCTGGCGCATGACGTATGCACGCGCGTCTGGCGTGCCGCTAGCTTGTTGCTAGGCAACGCAACAAAATGTTGCAAAGTATAAGTTCATTTACACGCAAACCTTTATCACTTTTAGTGGGAAGGAATAAAAAAATAAAACGTTGTCTGGAAGTTTATTTCACATTCTTCTTTTTCTGATGCTCGCGTCAACTAACGGATGTTGTTGAAAGTAGGTGTGACGTGTTTCCTGTTGCCACTTTTTGAAGAGTGTCCCCTCTTGTTGAATTTCTTTCTCTATGCTACAAGCCTCGTCGATGCTACGTTGGATACCATCCCGGCGACGGTGTTTGGATTTGGACGCCGATGAGGATTAATGACAAACTATTATGTAGCGATTTCGGATCCTTCAAGATCAGCCGACGCATTGGCGCACACGACGATGAGGTCGTACAAGACTGCATTTCGCTAGCACAGCGGCGCCGCCCATGACCTAATATAGTCCATGTTGTGCGACTGAAGGCATCCTACCAGTGCTAACGAACTATGGGACTTCGCATATCTCAACTTCGGAATTTCTTTATTTTTTGGATTTTGTTACTTTGTACTTTGCTTCTTTGTTGTTTTGTTACATTTGTTTAATATGTGTCGTTTTTGTTTTTCGCTCTCCCGTTTGTAGCATCGGGACGATGCTCATTGAAAGGGAGGCATTGACACGCGCACTTCTTTATCTTTTCCCGGCGACCGCTTTTCACCCCCTGACAAACGCTATCCTACAGCGCAGGACGCGCCTGAATGTATCGGAAGTTTCACGAATGTTGGCGATGGTTCTATCGGCTGTCTGTTGTCACCGAACCTTCTGTGATCGGATTTAATGTAGGCGCGACGCCAAAGGTGTAGAACTTTCTAGAAGACACGCGGGCACCAGCGATTACTCTAGAACGAACGAAATTAGGTGCTTGATCGCTTCCGCAAACTTTGCTCCCGAGTGACTGGCTGGCAAACGAACACCTCCTTTACTAGGCAATCCGATAGATGAGGTGACCGCAGAAGAGGTAGCTTTACTTCACACCGGCAAATGGTGTCACTTCAGTAGATACCACTTAACTCGACCAAACCGTCAATAACAGCAGGCGCGAATTACAACCTGGACGAAGAATAAGGGCGAAATCAGACTCCTGATTGCTGCAGCAACACCTACTGCCATGTGACTGGCTCGCGGACGGACACCTCATTTAGTAGGCGATACGATAGATGAGGTGACTCCGGCAGAGGTTGCTTTGCTTCACATGAGTGTATATCACCGCGGGCACGATTTGTGATGTGAACCGCTAAATGGCGTCACTGCAGTGGATGCCACTTGAGTCCACCAGACCGTCAATAACAGCAGGTGTGAATCGCAACCTGTACGACGTATAAGGACGAAATTAGCTGCTTGATCACTGCAGCAACGCTTGCTGCCAAATTACTGCCTGGTGAACGGGCACCTCCTATGTAGGCAATCCGATAGATGAGGTGACTCCGGCAGAGGTCGCTTTGCTTCACATGAGTGTATATCACCGCGGGCACGATTTGTGATGTGAACCGCTAAATGGCGTCACTGCAGTGGATGCCACTTGAGTCCACCAGACCGTCAATAACAGCAGGCGTGAATCGCAACCTGTACGACGTATAAGGACGAAATTAGCTGCTTGATCACTGCAGCAACGCTTGCTGCCAAATTACTGCCTGGCGAACGGGCACCTCCTCTGTAGGCAATCCGATAGATGAGGTGACTCCGGCAGAGGTCGCTTTGCTTCACAAGAGTGTATATCACCGCGGGCACGATTTGTGATGTGAACCGGTAAATGGCGTCACTCCAGTGGATGCCACTTGAGTCCACCAGACCGTCAATAACAGCAGGCGTGAATCGCAACCTGTACGACGTATAAGGACGAAATTAGCTGCTTGATCACTGCAGCAACGCTTGCTGCCAAATTACTGCCTGGCGAACGGGCACCTCCTCTGTAGGCAATCCGATAGATGAGGTGACTCCGGCAGAGGCCGCTTTGCGTCACAAGAGTGTATATCACCGCGGGCACGATTTGTGATGTGAACCGGTAAATGGCGTCACTCCAGTGGATGCCACTTGAGTCCACCAGACCGTCAATAACAGCAGGCGTGAATCGCAACCTGTACGACGTATAAGGACGAAATTCGCTGCTTGATCACTGCAGCAACGCTTGCTACCAAATTACTGCCTGGCGAACGGGCACCTCCTCTGTAGGCAATCAGATAGATGAGGTGAATCCGGGAGAGGTCGCTTTACTTCAAAAGAGCGTAACTCACAGCGGGCGCGATTTGGATCGTGAACCGGCCGATGTCGTCACTCCAGTAGAGGCAACTTAAGCCCACCAGATCGTCGCTAACAGCAGGCGTGAATTACAACCTGGACGAAGTGTAAGGACGAAATTTGCTGCCTAATCGCTGCCAGAACCCTTTCCTCCCGAGTGAGTAGCTGGCGAATGGACACCACCTTTAGTAGGCAATCCCATAGATGAGGTGGCTCCGGCAGAGGTTGCTGTCCATCCCAATAATGTTCAAAATCAAGAAAGGGCCTGACTGATGGATTAGCATACTGTGGTATAAAGTTTGTAAACAGGGATAAAGTGCCTCAGAAAGGCGGGCCAACGTTTCGATAGGAGAACCTATCTGCGTCAAAGGCCTTTGACGCAGATAGGTCCTCCTATCGAAACGTTGGCCAGCCTTTCTGAGGCAGCCTTTGACGAAGATAGGTCTTCCTATCGAAACGTTGGCCAGCCTTTCTGAGGCACTTTATCCCCGTTTGCAAACTATATCCCAACAGTGTTAATGACAGCGGGCGCGATTTATGACTTGAACCGGGAGATGTCGTCACTCCGTTAGATGCCACTTGAGTCCACCAGATAGTCGCTAACAGCAGGAGTAATTACAACCTGGACGAAGTATAAGGAAAAAATTAGCTGCTTGATCGCTGCCGCAACCCATGCTGTCATGTGACTGGCTGGCGAATGGACACCTCCTTTAATAGTCAATCCGATA